>NW_006921745.1:841504-849469 GCF_000298275.1 Orycteropus afer afer | reverse complement strand
GGGTTCCTGGCTTTTATCCCCTTTCTCCTGCTTTCCAGTCCTGCTTCTTTGGGTGGGCCCGAGTTTCCTCTCCTCACCTACTCCCTTTGGCTGATTGCTCTCCTCTCTGGCTTCCTGGCTTTTAATCCCCTTTCTCCTGCTCTTCCAGCCTGCTACTTTGGGAGTCCCTGAGTTGTCTCTCCTCACCTATAACCCTGGGGCTATATATACATATATATGTAGGCTCAAGTATAGCCAGAATCATGGACCTGGTGCAGAACTGGGCAGTGTTTTGTTCTGCTGTGCATAGGGTCACTATGATTTGGAGACAACTCGACAGCACCTAACAACAACAATAACAAAAACACATACATATATACATATTGTTACACACACATATATATGTGATTATATCAATATGGTGTTTACAGGAGACACATCATGTACACAAAGACATAAATTCATTATCAAAGGATGGAAAACAGTATACGAAGCACACAGTAACCAAAAATCAGTAGGAGTGGCAATGTTAACATCTGAAAAAATAAATTTTAAGTAAAAATCCACTATAAGAGACAAAAAAGGACATTATAGTGTTGAAAGGATAAATTTACCAAGAAGACATAATGATGTAGTATAATATTTATGCACCCAATGCCAAACAAAAAACCTTTTGGGATCAAACTGAATTCCATCTCAGTTTCCTTATAGGACAGGGTAAAACTGCCTCATAGGGTTTCCAAGGCTGTAAATCTTTATGGAAGCAGACTGCCACATCTTTCTCCTGTGGAACAACTGGTGGGTTCAAACAAGTGACCTTCTGGTTAACAGACAAGTGCTTAACTACAGTACCATCAGGGCCCCTTACATCAATGCCAGGGCTCCAAAATTTATAAAACAAACTCTAACAGAATTGAAGAGATAGATTGATATATCTACAATAATAGTAGGAAATGTTCATACAACACTTTTGATGAGGGACAGAAAAACTAGAAAGAAAATCAATGAAGATACAGAAGATCTAAATAATACTATTAACCAAGTGGAACTCATATATATATATATATATAGAGAGAGAGAGAGAGAGAGAGAGAACATACCACCTGTTTTGGTTACCTAGTGCCACTCTGACAGTAATATACCACAAATGGGATGGCCTTAACAAACAGGAGTTTATTCTCTTACAGTTTGGAGGCTTTAAGTCCGAGTTCAATGTGCCAGACTCTAGAGGCTATGAGAAAGTCCTTCAACCTTGGGCTTCAGCTCTGCCTCCTGCTCCCAGCCCACTGAAGCTGGAGGCTTTTCTTCACTCACCTGCTGGCTGCTGAGGCTGACAAGCCCAAGGTTGACAAGTAATAAGGCACAGTCCCAATATTACCAAACCACATGACAGCCTGTTGATTCAAGTCCATTAAAAGTCCCAAGATTGGCAGAGCATGGCAGGCTGCTGAACAATGACTTGGCTACATGCAGGGTTCAAGTATGCCATAAGCTACAGACTATTTCCCAAGAGTTCTCCTTATATACAGGAAGCAGACCACATTCCCAAATGCAACTACTCAGCTGCTTGTAGTAGATTCCACCATGGAGTTGATTAACAGTCTCAACATGGGGAATACTACATCCAGCTGCCTAACCGCTCAACCAGGCCCAGCTAAGTTGACACAAAAACTTAACTACCACCATTTCACACCTTGTCAACTTGGCATCTGTACATATCTCCTTCTCTGGGTGGCTCTAATCCTCTAGTTCCTGGGTGGCAACCTCACCCCTTTGGCCTGGCAGTTCCCATTCCTCTATCTCTTGGGCATGGTAGCCCTGGCACCTCTCTCTTGGGCAGTAGCTATGGCTTCATCCCTCTTTGCCACATGAATGAGCAGCCCCATGTTCCAGAACCAAGTTGGTGAAGGTTTAACTCTTTGTAACCTAGGGGGCTATAGTTATTCTGCCCCCAGAGGGCATGGTCCTACCCTGTGAGACTGAGGAAGCTCTGCTTCCCATTTCCTTGGTCTCTCTACTTCTGCCAACTAAAGGCAACCCACTCTGCTGGAAATCTTTCTGTCCCAAAAGCACTCAGCTTTCTTGCTCCATGGGCCAGGCAACCTGCTACTCCATTTCATGTCGGTCTCTTCTACCAATTAATGCCCAAAGGCAACCCACTCCACTAGGAAGCTGCCTGCACAATGCCATCCAGCTTTCTCCTCCATGGGCTGGTAAGGCTGTCACTGTCTCATGCCTGTTCTCTCGGCTCTGCTCCTGCCATTTCTCCTGCTGGTCTCTTGGCTCTGGTCCTGCCATCTCTCATGCCACATGCTGGGTTCTCTCTGCTTCTTGCAAAAGGCTGAGTTCCCTTGAGGAAGGACCCCACTACATTGCCAAAAATTTATAATGTCAATCTTTCTGCCAGCCTTTCCCAAAGGGATCTGAGGCCTTTTACAAGAATGACTGATAATAGGGGAAAAGGAAATAATCAGACTTTTCAGGGATTACTGGACACTGGCTGTGACCTGACACTAATACCAGAAGTCCCAAAGCATCACTGTGGACCACCAGACAGAGTAGGGGCATATGGAGGTGAAGTTATTGATAGAGTCTTAGTCTGTTGTGTCTTACAGGGGGTCCAGTGGGTCACTGAAACCATCCTGTAGTGAATTCCCCAGTTCCAGAATGCCTAATTGGAATAGATATTCTGAGCAATTGGCATAATTCCCACATTGAGTCCCTGACATGTGGAGTAAGGACTATTATGGTAGGAAAAGCCAAGTGGAAGCCATTAGAACTGCTTCTACCTAGGAAAATAGTAAACCAAAAGCAGTATCACATCCCTGGAGGGGTTGCAGAGATTACTGCCACTGTCAAGGACTTGAAGGATGCCTGGGTGGTGATTCCCACCACATCTGTATTTAATTCACCTATCTGGCCTGTGCAAAAGACAGATGGATCTTGGAGAATGACAGTAGATTATCATAAACTTAATCAGGTGGTGACAGCAATTGCAGCTGCTGTTCCTGATGTAGTTTCATTGCTTGAGCAAATTAGTACATCTCCTGGTACTTGTTATGCACCTACTGATCTGGCCAATGCCTTTTTCTCAATACCAATTTCAAAGGACCATAAGAAGAAGTTTGCCTTCAGCTGGCAGGCCAACAATATACTTTCACAGTACTTCCTCAAGGCTGTATCAACTCCCTAGCACTATGTCATAATTTAGTCCATAGTGAACTTGATAACTTTTCCCTTCCACAAGACATAATACTGGTCCATTTTATTGATGACATTATGCTGATTAGACCTACTAAGGAAGAAATATCAATGACTCTAGATGTATTGGTAAGACCTGTGTGCTAGAGAGTGGGAAATTAACCTGACAAAAATTCAAGCACCTTCCACTTCAGTGAATTTCTAGGCATCCAGTAGTGTAGGGCATGTTGAGATATTCTTCCTAAAATGAAAGATAAGTTATTGTGTCTGGCTTCCTCCACAACTAAAAAGGAGGCACAATGTCTGGTGGGCCTCTTTGGATTTTGCAGGCAACATACCTCTCATTTGGGTGTGTTGCTTTTGCCTATTTATCAAGTGATTTGGAAAGCTGCTAATTTTGAGTTGGGCGCAGAAAAACAGAAGGCTCTGCAGCAGATTTAGGCTGTTGTGCAAGCTGCTCTGCCACTTGGGCCATGTGATCCAGCTGATCCAATGGTGCTTGAAGTGTCTGTAGCAGATAGAGATGCTGTTTGGAGTCTTTGGCAGGTCCTTATTGGTGAATTCCAATGCAGACCCTTGGGATTTTTGAGCAAAGCCCTACCATTCTCTGCAGATAACTACTCTCCTTTTGAGAGACAGCCTTTGGCTTGTTACTGGGCTTCAGTAGAGACTGAATGCCTAACCAAGAGCCATCAAGTCACCATGAGGCCTGAGCTGCCCATCATGAACTGGGTGTTGTCTAACCCACAGAGTCATAAAGTTGGATGTGCACAGCAACACTCCATCATTAAATGGAAGTGGTATATCAGATATTGGGCTCAAGTGGGACCTGGAGACACAAGTAAGTTGCATGAGAAAGTGGCCCAAATGACCATGGTCTCCACTCCAGTCACATTACCTTCCCTCTCCCAGTCTGCATCTACGGCCTCATGGGGATTTCCTTATGATCAGTTGATTATGGAAGAGAAAACTTGTGCCTAGTTTACACAGTTCTGCACAATATGCAAGCATAATTTGAAAGTGGACAGCAGTGGCACTGCAGTTCCTTTCTGGGACTTCCTTGAAGGATGGTGGTGAAGGGAAATCCTCCCAAAGGGCAGAAATTTGAGCCATGCATATGGCTGTTCACTTTGCAAGGAACAAGAAATGGTCAGATGTACAATTGTATATGGATTCATGGGCTGTGGCCAATGGCTTGGCAGGATGGTCTGGGACTTGGAAGGAATATGATTGGAAAATTGGTCACAAGGATGTATGGGGAAGACATATGTGGACAGATGTCTCTGAATGGGCCAAAGGAGTAAAGATATTTGTGTCTCATGTGAATGGCCACTAAAAGGTGACTTCAGCAGAAGAGGATTGTAAGATTCAGGGGGATAGGATGACACATTCAGTGAAAATCAGCTGTCTTTTTCCCCAGCTACTTCTGTCATTGTTCAATGGGCTCATGAACCAAGTGGCTGTGGTGGCAGGGATGGAGATTATACGTGGGCTCAGCAACATGGACTCCCACTTACCAAGGTTGATTTGGCTACTGCCACTATTGAGTGCCCAATCTGCCAGCAGCAGAAACCAACACTGGGTCCCGTGATATGGAACCATTCCTCAGGGTGATCAGCCAGCAACCTGGTGGCAGGTTGATTACACTGGACCACTTCCATCATGAAAAGGACAGCGTTTTGCTCTTACTGGAATAGATACTTATTCTGGATATGGATTTGCCTTCCCTGCATGCAATGCTTCTGCCAAAACTACCATCTGTGGACTTACAGAATGCCTTATCCACTGTCATGGTATCTCACACAACATTGCTTCAGAACAAGGGACTCACTTCACAGCAAATGAAGTGTGGCAATGGGCCTATGCTCATGAAATTCACTGGTCTTACCATGTTTCCCATCATCCAGAAGCAGCTGGCTTGATAGAATGATGGAGTTGCCTACTAAAAACACAATTATGGCACCAGCTAGGTGCCAATACCTTGAAGGATTGGGGCAAATATTCCCCAGGAGGCTGCAGTTCTCTAAACCAGCATCCAATATACGTTGCTGTTTCTTCAATAGCCAGGATTCACAGGTCCAGGAACCAAACGGTGGAAATGGGAGTACTACCACTCATAATTACCCCTAGTGATCCACTTAAAAAAAAAAAAAATTGCTTCCTGTCCCTGCTATACTATGCTCTGCAAGTCTGGAGCTCTTAGTCCCAAAAGGAGGAACACTTCCACCTGGAGAAACAGTACTGATTGCATTGAACTGGAAGTTAAGAATGACAACTGTCCATTTTGGTTTCCTCATGCCTCTGGATCAATTGACAAAGATCTGGTGTGATAGATCTTGAGTACCAAGGGGAAACTGAATCAACAGTACATAATGGAGGTAAAGAGGAATATGTCTGGAATGCAGCAGATTCTTTAGGATGTCTCTTAGTACTGCCATGCCCTGTGATTAAAGTCAATGGAAAATTACAGCAACCCAATTCTGATATGACTACTAAAGGCCCAGACCTTTCAGGAATGAAGGTTTGGGTCACCCCACCAGGCAAAGAACCACGACCAGCTGAGGTGCTTGCTGAGGGCAAAGGAAACAGAATGGGTGGTGGAAGAAGGTAGTTCTGAATATCAGCTATGGCCATGTGACTATTTACAGAAATGACGACTGTGATTGTTATATTTCTTCATTGTATATGTGCATGAAATATTTTTGTTTCCTTTTGTTATGAACTATGAAATGTAAACAGGGTTAATGCATTTCAGTTGTATGCGTTAGTGTATCATGTTAGGCACAAATATGACTTTATAATTATCCTTATTTAGAGATTATATATGGTTAAGGAGATGTGTACAATGCCAAGTTGACAAGGGGTGGACTGTGGTAGTTGGAGTTGTGTGTCAATTTGGCGGGACCACAATTCTGAGTGGTTTAAGCAGTTGTTGATGTTGCTTATTCCCATGATAAGATCAGATGTATATATTTTGAGCAGCCAATCCATTGAAAGGGAGTTTCTCTAAGGTTGTGGCTTGCTTCCAACATATTTATGGACATCCTGGGAAAAAGAGATACTCTTCTGTGGATCGAGATCCTGTTGTGCTGACTACAACTGCCCATGAGTGAAAAATCCACCATTTAGCCTGGAGATCTTGAATTTGTCATTCATTGGAGTCAACAGCTGGTATACTGCCTGCCAACCTTGAGCTCGTCAGCTTCTGCAGCTGGGTGAGTCAGGAAAAGCCTCCAGCTTGATGTTTGATCCAAGAACTTGGGACTTGCCAGCTTCTGTTGGTGGGTGAACCATTTTCCTAAGATAAATTTATCTCTCTTTCTCTCTAAACTTACTGGTTTTGCTTCTTTAGAGAACACAGCCTCACACACCACCCAAAAGAGGCACAAGACACATTTTTCTCCGATGGATACAAAATATTCTCCAGAACAACATATTTTAGATCACAAAATAATTCTCAATAAATTTTATAAGACTGAAATTATACAAAGCATCTTCTCTGATCATAACTGTATAAAACTAGAAATCAATAACAGAAAGAAAAAGAAAAAGAAATAAATTCATGAAAGCTAAATAACACCTTACTGAAAAACTATTGGATCATAGAAGAAACCAAAAGTGAACTTAAAAAATACACTCACTTCTCACTTACCAACATGACTAGGTTCCAAAGACCAGGTCATTGTGCAAAATTCATGTTATTAGAGTCAGGGGCTATGTAGTTTTTTATGCTGGTACCCTCTGTTGCTCACCATCTACCATCAGGTGCTTCTGGTGCATGTTGGGATGCATATAGCATGGAAGAATCCCCTTTTCCAACATGCTTTCCCTACCATCATGGAGCCCATAGGATTTGGTGGTGGTGGTGGTCATAGGAGGGTGTTGCCTGCTGACTACTGCCTCTCACAGCCCACCCTGTGCAGGGAACTCACTCTTCCTACACATGCCACCTGATCTGTATGGGAACCTAGCTCATCTTCTTCCCACCATTGCCTACTCTGGGTAGGGACTGCACTTGTCCTCGGTCTGTCCTGGCCCTATAGCCCCACATGACAGCTTTTCTTCTTTCCTCTTCCCACTTCACCACACTGACCTCCCTGGCATCTCTGGACCCTCACCAGCCTCCCCATGCCCACCTGCAACCTTGTGTCATCACACTGTCACCCCATGCCCTGCATCACTGTACCGAGACATCACAGATGAATGGGAGAAGGCCTTCTGTGGCCAGCTGACTGCCATCTTTTCTGTGGCCAATTTGTTACCTGTTGTTAGGTGTCATCAAGTCATTTCCAACTCATAGCGACCTTATGCACAGCAGAATGAAACACTGTCCGGTCCCACGCCAGCTCACAATTCTTGCTATACTTGAGCCCATCTCTGCAGCCAAGGTGTCAATCCATCTCATTGAGGGCCTTCCCCTCTTTCATCAACCCTCCACCTTACGAAGCATGACATCCTTCTCCAGGGAATGGTCCCTTCTGACAATATGACCAAAGTAGGTAAGATGAACTCTGGCCTTTCTTGCTTCCAGGGAGGATTCTAGCTGCACTTCCTCCAGGATAGATTTGTTAGTTCTTTTAGCAGTCCATGGTACTTTCAGCATTCTTTGCCAGCACCACAACTCAAAGCATCAAATTTTCTTTGGTCTTCCTTATTCATTATCCAGCTGTCACATGCATATGAGGTGATTGGAAATACCTTGACTTGTGTCAGGTGCACCTTAGTCCTCAAGGAGACATCTTTGCTCTTCAGCACTTGAAAAAGGTCCTTTGTAGCCTATTTTCC
>NW_006921745.1:831830-837778 GCF_000298275.1 Orycteropus afer afer | reverse complement strand
AACAACAACAACAACAACATGTCCTGTCTGATGTCCTGACTGCTGCTTCCACTGGCATCAATTGTAGAACCAAGCAATGTGAAGTCTCTGACAACTTCAAACTTTTCTCCATTTATCTTGATGATACCTCTAGGTCCAGTTGTGAGGATTTTTGTTTTCTTTATATTGAGATGTAAGCCATACTGCAGACTGTATTCTTCAATATTCATTAGTAAATACCTCAAGTCATCCTCACTTTCAGCAAGCAAAGTTGTGTCATCAGTGTATCGCAGGTTGTTAATGATTCTTCCTGTCTGGGTCTCCAGAATATCATTCATGGCGACTCACAGATGGTGCCCCAAGCTTGGCTCTGGCCCTGTGTGGGACCCAAACCATCAGAGGCATTGCCTGAGAATTTTTCCAAAGTTGTTGTAAATGCAAAATATTAGATAATGAGATAGTAGATAAGTGAGAAGTAAGTTACTTAGAATCAAATGAGAATGGAAGCACAACATATCAAAACCTTTTGCAAAAGCAGTGCTCACAGGAAATTTTATCACAATAAATGCATACAATAAAAAGTGTTGTTGTTGTTGTTGTTATGTGCCGTCGAGTCGGACCTGACTCATAGCAACCCCTCCTTGGGTTTCCAAGGCAGTATCACTATGGAAGTAGATTGCCCAACCTTCCTTCCGAGGAGTGGCTTGTGGGTAGAAAGGTTCAAAATCAACAACTTAACCTGATAACTTGAAGAAATAGAAAAGAAAGAGAAAGGCAGAAATAAATGGATCAGAAAACAGAAATACAATAGAAAGAATCAACAAGATTAGAAGTTGATTCTTTAAGAGGATCAATAAAATTGGCAAGCCACTGGTCAAACTGACAAAGGAACAAAATAATAAGAAGCAAAATAAAAAATGAAATTGTAGATATTACAGCAACTCCAACTGAGATAAAGAGGACCATAAGAGAATACTATCAAAAATTTTATTCCAAGGAATTTGGAAATCTAAAAGAAATGAACACATTTCTAGAAACATGTTACATACCTAAACTTAGAAAGAGATAGAAAATCTAAAAAGATCTGTAATATGATATCGAAGATGTTATCAAAAAACACTCAACAAAACAAAGCTCTGGCCCAGATCGTTTCATGAGGAATTTTACCAAACATTCAGAGAAGAGTTGAAACTAAACCTACTCAAATTCTTCCAGAATATAGAAACATATGAAGCCAGCATCACCCTAATACCAAAGACAGATAAAGACACCTCAGAAAAAGAAAATTACAGACCAATATCCCTCATGAATATGGATGCAAAAATTCTCAAAATACTAGCCAACACAATTGAATAGTACATGAAAAAAATCATACAGTATGATAAGGAGGAATTCATACCAGGAATGCAAGGGTCATTCAACATTAAAAAATCAATCAATGTAATCCATTACATAGATAAAACAAGGGAAAATAATCACATGATAATCACAAAAGATGCAGAGAAGGCATTTGATAAAATATAACACCCATTCCTGATAAAAACTCCCAGCAAAACAGGAGTAGAAGGAAAATCCTCACATAATTAATATCATATATGCAAAAGAAACAGCCAAAATTATTCTCAATGGTTCTCCATTGACAGAGCCTTCCTCTTGAGAATGGTGTTATGGATTGAACAGTCTCTCCTAAAATTATATGCTGTAAATTGGTTCAAACCCACCAGCCACTCCTTGGAAGGAAGGTTGGGCAATCTACTTCTGTAGTGATACCACCTTGGAAACCCAAGAAGGGGTCGCTATGAGTTGGGCCCATAACAACAACAACAACAACATGCTTGTAGTTAAATCTCATTTGGGAAAAGGTTGTATTTGTTGCTATTGAAACAGGATTAATTTAGGGTGGTCTTAAGCCAATCTCTTTTGAGATATAAAAGATGAAATAAGCAAGCAAAAGAAGCAGAGATGGGGGAAGAGAGATACCAGGTGACATGAAGCTTGCCCAGGAGCAGAAGCCCAAAGAGGTAAGGATCTTCCTCCAGGGCTGACAGATAGGAAGAGTCTTCCTCTTGAGCTGGCATACTGAATTCAGATGTCTAGCCTCCTAAACTGTGAGAAAATAAATTTCTATCTGTTAAAGCCACACTCTTGTTATATTTGTTATAGAAGCACTAGATAACTAAGAATTTGTACGGAGATGTGGGGGTGCTGCTCTGATAGATACCTAAAATGTGGAAGCAGTTTTGGAATTGAGTAATGAATGGTGGCTGGAAGAGTTTTCAGATGCCTAATAGTAAACTTGGCTGCTAACCAGAAGGCTGGTGGTTCAAACCCACTCCTCTGAAGGAAGGTTGGGCAATCTACTTCCCTAGTGATATCACCTAGGAAACCAAAGGAGGGGTCATTATGAATCAAGTCTGACACAAAAGCACATAAAAACAACAACAACAACACTAGTAAAAGCCTAGATTGACTTGAAAAGACCACTGGTAGAATTATGCAGATCAAAGGAAATTATGGTGAGGGCTCAGAAGCAAGTGAGATGAGCAATTGAGAAAGTGTCTATCATCTTAGACAGTACATATAGTACCAGTAAGAGAATGTTACTAGATATGTGGATATTAAATGTGTTTCTGGTGAGGCTTTAGAAGAAAATGATGAACAGGTGATTGGATAATACAGGAAGGTTGATGCTTTTTATGCAATGCAAAGAACTTGTCTGAATTATGTCTAAATGTTTGGTAGAAGTTAGAACTTATAAGTGATGAATTTAGATATTTCTAATGGACTTAGATATTTCTGAGATTTCTAAACAAGATCTTAAAGTGGCTGCATGATTTCTTCTTGCTGTTTATAGGAAAATGTGAGAGGAAAGAGATGGACTTAAAAGTGAATTGTACAAAATGAAAACAGAATTTAAAATTTAGAAAATTCTACTATACAAACTAAGGACACATGTCTTAGAATTTTCACCAAGGACATGGCTATACAATCTTTTGTTAAAGAAATTAATCCCATGACTAATGGATCTAATCAACTTCCACAGCAGAAAACTCTAACTTTGACTGAAAGAGACAGAGAAAGAATGAATGGAATGAACACTGTCTGCATCTTGGAATTCTACAGGCAGGAAATAGACCAAAAGAAAAGAAAAGGACCATCCTTAGAGCATCTTGGATCAACAGAACTGTTGAAAGGAACACAGGAATCAGGGTCTTGTCAGTTTCAAAGGGTGGGGCCATGGTCTCCTGGATCTCAAAGCGTAGGGCGACAGTCTCCTAGGTTTCAAAAAGTTGAATCTTAACCATCTCAGTTCCAGAGTGTGATACTATCATTAACATGTGCCAGTCAAATGGAGCCACTGCCTAAATCTGAGGAGGTGCATTGTGATGTCCAAAGGGCAAAAGAATAGGGCTTGCAGGAACCAAGAGGCTGGGGTCACCACTCAGACAAACTAGGAGAATGGGGCTGCCCAAAGTCAAGGGAGCAGAGTTGCCATTCCAGTGGGCCTGGAAGGTAGAGTTGAAACCCAGAACTGAGAAGTCTCCACCTAGAATCCAGAGCCAACACTCATCTGTAGGGCAGAGCTATTGCCTAGATGGTCTCAGAGGACAGAGGATTATTTTAAAAACTTGAGAGCTAATGTAAAGTGTTCTGCTGAGTTTTGGACTTGCTTGGGGCCCATAATTCCTTCTTTACCTCAAATTTCTCCCATTTGTAATGGAAATATATACTTTGTGCTTGTTCTACCATTGTCCTTTAGAAGCAGATAACCTGCATTTTAGATTTCTCAGGTTTTCAGATGGAAAGGATCAAATATGCCTAATGCCTCACCCATATTCAATTTGTATGATTCAGAAGATGATATTTTGGACTTGGAGCTGGTTTAAAACTTTTGGGATGATAAGATAACATGAAAGTGTAAGTTCTACCCAGAGCAGTAATGAGGCAATAAAGGGAAATAAATGATATTCAAATTGGAAGGGAAGAAGTTAAACTATTTCTATTCATGAATACTGTGCAAAGTGTTGTATAAATATATAATGCAATCCCAATACAAATTCCGACAGCATTCTTTACTGAAATGGAAAAATTAATTACTAACTTTATATTGAAAGAAAGAGGCCCTAACTAGGATTTTATTAAGAGACTGTTTCTTCCCCATTGAGTGAATATTGATCATTTCTAAAAAAATCAGTTATCAATATATGAATGGCCTTATTTATGGGTTCTCAATTGTATTCCACTGGTCTTTGTGTCTATCATTGAATAAGTACCAGGCTTCTTTGATTACAATGCCTGTATGTTTTGACATTGGGGAATGTGAAGACTTCTACTGTGCTGGAAAAAATGATGCTGGAAAAATTGGTTATCTACTTACCTAAATGAAACAGGATCCATGTTTTATACCATATACAAAAGCTTACTCAAAATGAATCAAAAACCTAAATATTAAACTTAAAACTATAAAGTTCTGAGAGACTTCTGGTAAGATGGAGGAATAGGCAGGTAAGCTACAGACTCTCTTCAACAAAGAAAAGAGAAACCAATTGACAGAAATATAGAAGATTATCCTGGATCCCTGAGCTTTGAAAGGAACTACACAGAAGTGGATTAGGCACCAACTAGTGGAAAAACCTGAATGAAAACAGTGAGTACGGAAATGGTTGGAACAGTGGACTTTCAGCTACTCTGATGGGATCAATGGCCTGAATATTTCCAAGTGGTTTTGGGACCTGAGAATTGACCTAAAGATCAGCCCTGGTTGCCAAGGGCTGCAGGGACGACTGCACTGGTGGCCTATGATTAGGAAGGGAATCAGCACAGGGGTAGACAACCTGAGCTGTGGACTTTCAGCTGTCCAGAGGGAGCCATTTTGATTGTTTACAAGCAGTGGACATTTTGGATATATAAAGTGACTAAGGGTGCAGCCATTTTGAATGTTTACAAGTGGTGGCCATTTTGGATATTTAAAGTGACCCAGGGCACAGCTGGGAGCTCTGGTAGCATAGTGGCTAAGGCACTTGACTGCTAACCAGAAGGCTGGTGGTTCAAACCCACCAGCCACTCCTTGGAAGGAAGATGGGGCAATCTACTTCTGTAGTGATACTGCCTCGGAAACCCAAGGAGGGGTCGCTATGAGTCGGGTCTGACTCAATGGCACATAACAACAAACAACAACAGGGCACAGCCATTTTGAATGTTCACAAGCAATGGCTGTTTGGGATATTTAAAGTCACCAGGGGTGCAGCCATTTTGAATGTTCACAAGTGGTGGCCATTTTGGATATTTAAAGTGAGGGTGCTGCTATTTTGAATCTTTACAAGTGGTGTCCATTTTGAATTTTAAACTGACAGCATTCCCATTTGGATTCCAAGGACCTAAGAATAGGGTCCATTTACCAAGGACAGCAGGGACATACGGGAGGCTGACAATGGGAAAGGAGACAGGTGCTGAGTGTGCAAGTACGCCCAACTAGCAAATGGATGAGTACACACAGTGCCCTGCTTATGTAGATAACATACAAACAAAACAAAGGAAGCAAAAATCATGGGCAAGTCACTTCAACATATAATCACCAATTAAATATAAGCACAAAAATTTCACAATGCCTCTGAGACAACAGAGCATCCCAGTCCACACAAAGAAGCAAGATAAAACAGGAAAAACAAGGAACCAGAATACAGACTCAAAACACATCCCTGAGGAAGATGCAGCACTGGAACTCCCTGATAAGGAATTCAAAGGAATTATATTTAGGTATCTTCAATGGATTAAGAGACTGATCAAAGAAAACACTGACAAAATTGAGGAAAACACAGAGAAACTCCTAGAACAATTTTGAGAAGTGATACAACCACTGTGGTAAGCAGTATGGTATATATAAAACCCTGAAAGAGAAAAATTCCCAACCAAGAATTATTGAAAAAAAATATGCAACCACTGTTGTGGAGTCGAATCCGACTCATAGC
>NW_006921745.1:830157-831647 GCF_000298275.1 Orycteropus afer afer | reverse complement strand
TTCTGAGGTGGTATCACTACCGAAGTAGATTGCTCAACCTTCCTTCCGAGGAGTGGCTGGTGGGTTAGAACCACCAGCCTTCTGGTTAGCAGTCAAATGCCTTAGGCACTACTCCACCAGAGCAAAATTGTCCCTCAACTATGATGGTGAAACTAGCAAATTTCCAGATAAGCAGAAATTAAGGGAATTTGTTAAAACCAGACTAACCTTTCAAGAGAGCTAAAGGACAGAGAACCAACAACAGCAAACAACAACTGACCATTAACACACATGATAACATAACCCAGAAACCAACCCAGTTATGGAAATATCCAAAGTAAATAAGCCTACAAGATTGTAAACAGGGAATCAGAGACATCAATTGACAAATGAGGACAACTACAAACCAAAAAGAGAGAAAAATTTGTGTAGTTACAGAACTGCTAAATGGTAGGGAAGTTAAGACAACTGCAAGATAGAATGGAGTGTTTAAAACTTGGGAAGGAAACTACAAATCACAGGGTAACCTCAAAGAAAAGTGATAAACCTTCACGTCAAAATAAAAAAGAGGACTAGCACAAATATTTAGCAAATACTAAAACAATAGCAATGAAGGAAGTGATAACACGATTCATAAAGAAAATGAACTCAGCACAGAAAGTTATATGGAACAAAGAAATCAACACCATAAAAAAGCACATAACAAAAATGACAGCAACAAATTCCTACTTGTCTATAATTCTATATCTCTAAGATTTATTTTGTTGTGTTGTTATGTGCCATCGAGTTGGACCCAACTCATAGTGACCCCTCCTTGGGTTTCTGAGGTGGTATCACTACGGAAGTAGATTGCCCAAACTTCCTTCCGAGGAGTGGCTAGTGGGTTTGAAACTCCAATGCCTCAATAACAATTCAATTGAAAAATGGGCAGAAGACATGAATAGACACTTCACCAAGGAAGATATTCAGGTGGCCAGCAAATACATGAAGAGATGCTCACAATCACTGGCCATCAGAAAGATGCAAATCAAAACAACAATGAGATACCATCTCACCCCAGCACTGATGGCAAGGTTCAAAGAAACAGAAAATAACAAATGCTGGCAGGGATGTGGAGAGACTGGGACTCTCATACACTGCTAGTAGGACTGGGAAGTGATACAACCACTGTGGTAAGCAGTATGGT
Source organism: Orycteropus afer afer (assembly GCF_000298275.1). Classification (NCBI taxonomy): domain Eukaryota; kingdom Metazoa; phylum Chordata; class Mammalia; order Tubulidentata; family Orycteropodidae; genus Orycteropus; species Orycteropus afer. Next base: position 830,482 of record NW_006921745.1, on the reverse strand, counting down.
GATTCCTTAGAAAGCTGGAATTGAAGATACCATTTCACCCAGCAATCCCATTACTAGGTATATATCCTAGAGAGGTGAGAGCCAGGACAGGCACAGATATATGCACACCCATGTTCATCACAGCACTATATACAATAGCAAAAAGATGGAAACAACCTATATGCCCATCAATGGAAGAGTAGGTGACCAAACTATGGTACATACACACAATGGAATGCTATGCAGCACTAAAGAATAATGTAGAGTCTGCAAAACACCACATAACACAGATGAACTTGGAGGACATTGTGCTGAGTGAAATAAGTCAATCACAGAAAGACAAATA
>NW_006921745.1:819465-829967 GCF_000298275.1 Orycteropus afer afer | reverse complement strand
CAGAAATAGATTATCAAATATAACTATAAATGCACAAACAAGAGAAGCGAATTAGATAATTAGAACCTCCTAAAAATTAAATATTTATGCTCATCCAGAGACTTTATCAAAGGAAAAAAAGATAACCTACAGACTGGGAAAATGTCTTTGGGAACAACATATCTGATAAGGGTATGATCTCTAAATTATATGGAAAACTTCCACAACTCAACAACAAAAAGACAAACAATACAGTTTCAAAGTAAGCAGAGGATATAAACAGACATTTCACCAAAGAGGACATCCAAGCACCCAACAAACACAAGAAAAGATGCTAATGATCATTGGCTATTAGTGAGATACATATTAAAGCTACAATGGGATACCATCACACCTGCAAAAATGCATTGATTATAAATTAAAAAAAAAATACCTTATGACAAATGCTGGTGAGATTGTGGGGATATTGGAAACCTTATTCACCGCTGGTAGGACTGTAAATTGGTACAACTACTATGGAATATGGTATGGCATGTCCTCAAAAAGAAATAGAAATACCTTACAATCTAGCAATCCTACTCCTAAGAGATCTAATGGCAGTGACATGAATAGACACATGCACAGTTATAGTCACTGCAGCATTATTCACAATAGCAAAAAATGGAAACAACCTAAGCATCTATAAATAGATAATTGGATAAATAAAATGTAGTACATACATACAATGGAACTACACAGCTATCAAGAATAATGATGAGTTCTTAAAACAACTTATAAGGATGAATATGGAGGATGTTATGCTGAGTAGAATAAATTCATCATAAAAGTACAAATATTTCATGATCTCACTTGTATAAAAAGACAAGAATAGGTGTACATACAGAAATCAACATTAATTGGTGGTTACCAGGAATGGCGAGTGAAGGAGAGAGAATCACTTCCTAGATAGTAAATACATGTTATTTTTGGTGCTGGGAAAGGCAATACTGAATGTGGATGAGTGTGTACAATTTGATCAAGGTAAATGATGACACCAAGGAGTTCACAAAAATAAGGGGCATTTCTGGTAAATGCTATAATACATGAAATTTTGCAACAACAGCAATAACAATCAAAAAATATGTACGGGGTTACTTAGATAGATATTTATGCATACATGTGTATAGGAAGAAATATGTGTGTATACATGTGCACATGTATGGGTGCATCTGTAGGCACATGTATGTATGTGTTTGGTGTGCTGCATATGTATTCATATACACCTACTCCTCACTTACCAAGTATACAGTTACCCAAAATTTTGCATTTATGACAATAGTAAAAAATCTACTATCTGACCATTTTGCACAGTAATGATGTACATCCAGCAGTAACAAACTTCAAGGACCTTGATGGGGTCCCTGGCTGTGGACCCAGTGTACATGCAGAAAGGAGCTCTTAATGCATAGTATTTCACTGGCTGGGAGCAGAAAGAGGGCACAATTTCCCTAAACCACTAGCTGTTGGGCAGGGTGGAGAGGTGGATGGAGTGGGGCCAGTGGGGATGGGATGATGCCTGGAAGATCATGGTCACCCACAGGGGGCTAAGGCTGGGGCAGTGGCAAACAGTGTCCTGAAGTTGGGCCACCCTTGGGACCAGAGAGGAAGTGAGACCTTGGATCTGGCCCTAGCACCCAGGCCCATGGGACACCATATCAGCAGACCAGCACCTGTGCAGCCTCTTAAATTTATTTGCTGTCCCCTCCAGGGAAGGCACAGGTAAGGTGGGGCAGGTTACCAGAGCAGGAGTCAGGTCAGTGGACGAGTGGCCAGTGGTAGCTACAGTTTAAGGTCAAGGGCAGATCCTTGGAGGGAGCTCTGGATTGTCAACTCTCATAGGGATCTAGGGGTGGACAGGGGCAGGACCAACCAGCAAGAGCTGGGGATGCTTGGACTAATGGCCAGCAGGAGGACCCTGCAGGAAGTTTGCACTCCCCACTGTAGCACCCAGGCCCTCTCACCCACAAAGAAGGAGCTCCCTGTCCCCGAAAAAACCATCAAAGTCATCCTGGGGCTGTTGAGGGGATGATTCTGGGTGACTCATCCTGAAAAGACAGTGAGAACAAGAGAGCAAGGGAACCCTTGCCATGGGGAGAGGGCTGGTGCTTGGGCCACCCTGACTCTGAGGGACTAGGTGGCCTTCCCTGGTGGGCATCACTGGGGACTGAGCTCTCCTGATGTGATTTGGGGATGGGTGAGGCAGTGGTAACCTCTGTAGGGGCCTGGCAGGATGTTCACAGTACAGGTGAGAGGGTGAGGTGATGTGGTCACACTCTTATTTTTGCATTTTGATTTTTGGAATCTAAACATGTCATTAAGTGAGGAGTGGGTGTATACAGGTAGTTCCTGTCATATGGTATATTCTGGTTACCATGAACCACACTTATAACAGTGTGTTTCTTTTATTTTTTCAGTACATCTTATCATTAGTGATATGTGCTGCATACAATGTTGCAATGCATAATTTGCTGGTGTTACCATATCTTTAAGTTTATATACAATGCTTCTAAATACTATAGAAGAATAAAGATCAGATTTATAAAGATACTGGTAATAAAAGACAACAATAATTAAAACTAATAAAATAAAATAAAATGATAGGTATTAGACTTACGTCAGAACTAACTTACTATGGAGGCATAAGAACAAAACTCTATGGTAAGTTGGGGAAAACCAGTAAAACAAAGCACATAAGAGACACAGTTATGAATACTTCCTAGACATAACAAAACAACTTATGGGATTGCTTTGAAGACTTAGGGCCATAGTTTTATGAGACAACGGGTCAACTGGCATAACGTAGTCATAAAGTTATACGTTCTACTGCCTACCTTGGTGAATAATGTCTGCAGTCTCACAAGTTTGAGAGTGGCCATCTAAGAAACAACTATTGGTCTCTACTTGTTGGAGCAAAAGAGAAAAGAAACCAAAGACTCAGAGTAAACTAGTCTACAGGGTTAATAGCCCACATGAACTACAGTCACATCTGTCCTGAGACCAGAAGAACTGGATACCACTATTAATCATTGTGACTAGGATATGATAGATGATCCCAAATAGAATGGTGTGGTAGTTAAGTTTGTGTGTCAATTTGCTGGGCCTGGTTGAGTGGCTGGGCAGCTGGATGTAGTATTCCCTATGATGAGACTGCTAATCAACTCCATGGTGGAATCTACTGTGAACAGCTGAGAAGCTGCCTTAGGGGTGTGGTCTGTTTCCCATATATAAAGAGAAGCCTTGGGGAATAGTCTCTAGCTTACAGCATGCTTGAACTCTGCATGTAGCTGAGTCGTTGTCAGCAGTTTGCCATGCTTTGCCAATCTTGGGACTCTTAATAGACTTGAATCAATGGCCTGCCATGTGGTTTGGTAATATCACACGACCTTGGGTTTGTCAGCCTCAGCAGCCAGTAGCTGAGTAAAGAAAGGCCTCCAGTTTCAGTGGGCCAGGAGCAGAAGGCAGAGCTGAAGCCCAAGGTTAAGGGGCTTTCATCCAGCCCCTAGAGCCTGGCACTTGGAGCTTGGACTTAAAGCCTCCAAACTGTACAAGAATAAACTCCTGTTTGTTCAAGCCATCCCATTTGTGGTATTTTCTGTTAAAACAGCACTAGGTAACCAAAACAGATGGAGAAAAATATAGAACAAAATTCAAATTCTTAAGAAAAGGCTAGACTTACTAGACTGATAGACACTAAGGGAACCCTTGATACAATCATTCTGAGACACCCTTTAAACTTGGTACTGAAATGACTCCGAATTCACCTTTCAGCTAAATAACAGATTGTCTCATAAAATAAACATCACCTGTGAGTATGTTGTTGTTGTTGTTATGTGCTGTCAAGTCGGACCCGACTCACAGCAACCCCTCCTCAGGTTTCTGAGGCATTATCACTAAGGAAGTAGATTGCCCCATCTTCCTTCTGAGGAGTGGCTGGTGGGTTTGAACTGCCAGCCTTCTGGTTAGCTGTCAAGTGCCTTAGGCACTATGCTATGAGAGCTCCTATAGTGCTCCTCTAAAAAATCACCTAAAGGGACTTCCAGAAAGATGGTGGACTAGGCAGACAAGCTGCCCAGACCCTCTACAACAAAGACACAAGATACCAAATGAAACAGATACAGATGATAATCCTAGAAGCCTGAGCTTCAAAGGAAAGGATAAAGAAGTAGATCAAATACCAACCAAAAGAAAAAACTGAAGGAAAACAGCAAACAGGGAGAAAAATGAAGCAGTGAATTATCAACTGACCACCATTTTTAATTTTTCAAAGAGAATTCCAATCAGGGCAGCAATCTGATAATCAATACCACTCACCTAGGACTACATAGGCACCCACACCAATAGCTGGTGACTAGAAAGGGGTGATCTTCCTCTTATTCCCCTCACCCTCCTGGTGACCAGAGGTGTGGCCATCCCTCATCCCCACTGAACTTCTAGACTGGCAGAAACTATTCCAGACAGGTGCCCTGGCTCCAGCTGCCTTTTAAGTCAGCAGGAACTTTTTTGGGGACCAGCTGCTCTGCCCCTAGCAGCCCACAACTAGCAGGAATTCCATCTGGGATCAGGCATCCTGTCCCTCATCACCTCCTTGGCCAGCAGGAGCACTGTTCAGATGCCCTGCTTCCCAGCTTCCCACCTTCCCCAGTTTTTACCTTTCTTTTTCTTTCCTTTGTTTTTTTCTTACTCTTGTTTTCTATTTTCTTTCTTTTCTTCTTGTTCTCTTTCTTTTTTCCCTTCCCTTGTTTTTCTTTTTCTCATTTTTCCTTTTCTTTTCTCCCTCTCTAAACCTTGATTTTGTTTATTTTTCCTTTTTTTTAATTTTTTTTTTGATTCCTGTTGTTTTTATCTTTATCTTTTTAAAATTATTTTCTTTTTTTTGTTGTTGTTGTTTGTAGTTTTTTCCTCCAACCCAGTGGGAGACAATAAATGTGCCCACACTGCCCAACCACATCCATACCTCCAGCAGCCCCACTCACTGGGTAAGGACCACTACCCACTCCTGAATCACTAGATCAATGACAAACTGTGATCAACACCAGCCAAATGTGCTCTCAACTGCTCTACATGAAGAGTGAATAGAGAACCGTTCACAACTTCCTATTCTCTATCACACACACTAGGATACAGGTGGTAAGCACCTATGTGCTACCAAACTAATGAGCAGAGTGGCCACTTGGATATATCAAAACAGAACAAAGCAACAAAACAAAGCAAAACAAAAACCTGGACAAAACACACCAACATACAATCATCAATTTAATACACATACAATACCACCACAATGTTTCAGAGATGACAGACAACCTTAGTTCACACAAAGAAGTAAGACAGAGTGGAACAAACAAGTGACAAAAATACAGGCCAGAAAACCTCCCTGAGGAGGAAATGCCATCAGAACTATCTGATAAGGAATTCAAAATAATTATATTTAGGTATCTTCTATTAATTAAGAGAAAAATCAAGCAAAACAAAGACAAAACTACAAAATAATTCAGGAAAACAATATAGAAACAAATGGATAAAATCAATGAAAATTAGAAACCATACAAAAACAGCAAAGAGAAATCCAGAATATTAAATACTAAGATTTCAGAACTATATAACACATTGAAAGGGGAAATAGTATAACTGAATCAGTGGAAGACATAATTAGTGACATTGAAGGAAAATCTCTCAATATGACTGTTAGAGGAACAATCAGAAAAAAAGAATTAAAAAAAAAAAGAAGAAGAAATCTTAATATTTATGTGGAACACCATCAAGAGTAATAACTAACCAGGTGGTCAGAATTCCAAAACAGGAAGAGACAAAGAAAAAAAAAAAATTTCCCTGACATCATGAAAGATAAAAAGATATACATTCAAGAAACTCAACAAACCTCAAACAGGACAGATTTCAAAAGAAAGTCACCAAGACATATCATAATCAAACTTTCCAAAACCAAAGATAAAACAGCATTGGCAAAACAAAAAGTTATCTACAATGGAGAGTAAATACAACAGCTCTGATTTCTCAGCAATACCATAAAGGTAAGAAGGCAAAGGATGCCTTACATGAAATCTATATAAAAAGAAAAAAAAAAAAAATGCCAGCATAGTTATATATCCAGCAGAACTGTCCCTCAAATATGATGGAGAAATTAGGGCATTTCTAGATAAACAAAAGTTAAGGGAATTTTTAAAAAACAGGCCAATTTAACAAGAGATGCTAAAGGGAGTCCTTCAGACAGAGAACCCACAATTGCAGACAGCAACCTGAGATTAACACACATGACAACATCATTGAGAAACCAATCCTAAATAAAATAAACCTGTTGTTGTTAGGTGTTGTTGAGTTGACTCTGACTCACAAGGACCTTATGTACAACAGAATGAAACACTGTCTAGTTGTGCACCCTCCTCATAATCCTTGCTATACTTGAGCCCATCATTGCAGCCTCTGTATAAATCGATGTTGTTGAGGGTCTTTCTCATTTTTGCTGATCATCTACTTTACCAAGCATGATATCCTTCTCCAAAGTATGGTCCCTTCTGACCACATGACCAAAATAGGTGAGGCAAAGTCTGGCCATTTTTCCTTTAAGGAGCTTTCTGGCTGCACTTCTTCCATGACAGATTTGTTCATTCTACTGACAGTTTGTGATATTTTCAGTATTCTTTGCTAACACCATAATTCAAAGGCATCAACTCTTCTTCAGTTGTCCTTACTCATTGTCCAGCTTTCACAGGCATAGTAGGCTATTGAAAATACCATGACTTGGGTTAGATGCGACATCTTTAGTTTTAAACTTTAAAGAGGTCTTTTGCAGACTTTTCCCAGTGCAATACGATGTCTGCTTTCTTGACTGCTGCTTCCATAGGTGTTGATTGTGGATCCAAGTAAAATGAAATCCCTGGCAACTTCAATATTTTCTCAATTTTCATGATGTTGCCTTATTTGTCCAGTTGTGAAGATTTTTGTTTTCTTTATGTGGAGGTGTAGTCCATATAGAAGACTGTAGTGTTTGATCTCCATCAGCATGTGCTTCAAGTCATCTTCACTTTCAGCAAGCAAGTTTGTGTCATCTGCATATTGCAAGTTGTTAATGAGTCTTGCTGCAGTCATGATGCCATGTTCTTCTTCATACAGTCCAGCTTTTTGGATTATTTTCTCAGCATACAGATTGAATAAATATGGTGAAAAGATACAACCCTGATATCTTCCTGATTTTAAAATATGCAGTATCCCCTTGTTCTGCTTGAACGACAGCCTCAGTATATGTACAGGTTCCTCATGAGCACAATTAAGTGTCTGGAATTCTCATTCTTTACACTGAAAGTAGGGAATCAGAGACATCAATTTGTAAACAAGAACAATTGCAAAGGAAAAAGAGGGAATAAATAGTATAGTTATAGAACTTTCAAATAGAGAAGAAGTCAAGATGATTTCAAGATAAACTTGGAAAGAAAATAATAAATGGAAGGATAACCTCAGAGAAACCTTCTCATCAGAAAAAAAAGAGGAAAATCATAAAAGATTACTAAATATAGAAAAAATAGTAATAAAGAAAATATATAAACAAAGCAAACTCAGCACAGGAAATTATATGGAACAAACAAATCAGCATTATACACACACACACACACACACACACACAGCAAAATGACAGCAGTAAATTCATACCTATTGATAAGTATCCATTTATTCCATGGAAATGGGCACCAGACAAGAGACAGAGAGTAGCAGGATGGATAAGAACACATGGTCCATCAATATGTTGTCTGTAAGATACAGATCTTAGACATAAAGACAAAAATATACTAAAAATCAAAGGACAGAAAAAAAATAAATCAAATGAATTGCAATCAAAAAAGAGGAGGAAGTGGCAATATTAATATCTGATAGAATAAACTTAGGCAAAATCCAGCATGTCCAGGGACAAGGCAGGATATTATGTAACAATTAAAAGATCAACTGAATAAGAGGATATAACCATACTAAATATTTATGTACCTGTTGAAAAAGCCTCAAAGTACATAAATCAAACTTTAACAGAATTGTGAAGAGAAATAGGTAACTCCACAATAACCGCAGGAGACTAATAAACCACTTTCTATGGAAAGAACAACTAGAAAGAACACAACAAAGACACAGAAGAACTAAACAACACAATCAACCAACTTGACTTCATGGAACACTCCACCCAACAACAGCACATATAAAAATATAATTTTTTTCCCAGAACACATGGAACATTATCCAGAATACATCATAAGTTAGGGCACAAGGCAAACCTTAATAAATTTTGAAACATCAAAATACTGTAAAGCATTTTCTCAGAAAACAATGCTATAAAATTAGAAATCAACAACAGGAAGATCAAAGAAAAAAAAAAAAAAAAACATGGAACTCAACAACACCCTACTTAAAAACTACTGGATCATAGAATAAAAGAAAATGAAATTAAAAATTATATGAATCAAATGAGAATGAAAATACAACATATCAAAATCTTTGGGACACAGCAAAAGTAGTGCTTGTAGGGCAGTTTATAGCAATAAAAAGACACATGAAAAAAGAAGAATCAAAATCAGCATCTTAGTCCAACACTTCATCAATGAGAAAAAGAGCAGCAAAATAAGCCTATAGTCACCAGAAGAAAAAAAATAATAAAGATTTGAGCAGAAATGAAACAGAAAAATAATAGAATCAACAAGTCTAGAAGTTGATTCTTTGAGAAAATTAATAAAATTGACAAAGCCTCAGAAAATATAACAAAGAAAAGAAGGAGAAAATACAAATAACACATATAAGACCTGAAATGGGCAATGTCACAACAGAATGAACTGAAATAAAAAGCATAATAACCTACTACTATGAGGAACCATACTTCAACAAATTAAAAAACCTAGAAGAAATGGACAAATTTATAGAAACACACCATTTACCTAAACTAACATAGATTGAGGTAGAAAATTGAACACACCTATCAAAAAAGAAGAAATTTAACAGGTCATTAAAAAAAAAATCTCAACAACATAAAAAGTCCTAGCCCAGAAGTCTTCGCTGGCAAATTCTACCAAATGTTCAGAAAAGAACTGACACCAATTTTACTCAAAGTATTTGACAATATATATATACATATATATATGAATACCCTTTCATTCGTTTCATGAAGTGAGCAGAACACTAACACCAAAGCCAGGCAAAGGCACCACTGGGGGTAAAAAAAACTATAGACCAATATCCCTCAAGAACACAGATGCAAAAACTCTCAACAAAGTCCTAATCAGTAAAATTAAACACCATATCTCTATCTAGCTATGTATCTATGTATCTATCTATCTATATCATGGCCAAATGGGATTCATAATGGGTATGCAAGAGTGGTTCAATATTAGAAAAACAGTGAATATAATCCACCATACAAATAAAACAAATAAAAGAACCACATGATCATACCAATTGATGAAGAAAATGCATCGACAAAATCCAACACCCATCCCTGATTTTAAAAAAAAAACACTCAACAGAATAGAAATAGAAAGGAAAATTTTCAACACAATTAAGTTCATATATACAAAACCAAAGACTAACACTATTCCATTGGAGTTAGACTGAAAGCATATCCCTTGTGAACAGACAAGGGTGCCCTTTAGCACCACATCTAATCAATATTGTACTGGAAGTCCTAGGCAGAATAATACAACAAGAAAGGGAAATAAAAGACATTCAAAATTAGCAAAGAAGAAGTAGTGCTACCTCTATCTTTAGATGATAGGATTGCACACAAGAAAATCTCAAAGACTCAGATATCCTTGATAACTTCAATTTTTTATTCATTTATCACAATATTGCTTATTCGTTCAATTGTGAGGATTTTTGTTCTCTTTATGTTGATGTGTAATCTATACTGAGGGCTGTTGTCTTTGATCTTCATCAGTAAGTGCTTCAAGTTTCAATTCTTCACTTTCAGCAAGGTTTTGATATCTGCATACTGCAAGTTGTTAATGAGTCTTGCTCCAGTCCTGAGGTCACATTCTTCTTCATACAGTGCAGCTTTTGAAATCATTTGCTCAATATATAGAACAAATAAGTATAGTGAAAGGATACAACCTGACACACACCTTTCTTGAATTTAAACCATGTAGTATCCCTTGTTCTGTTTGAATGACTGCCTCCTGGTCTATGTACAAGTTCCTCATGTACACAGTTAAGTGTTCTAGAATTCCTATTTTTTGCACTGTTATCTATAATTTGTTATGCTCCACATGGTTGAGTGCCATATTCAATCACAAAAGGACATGTATTGTATGAGACCACTATTACAAAAAGACAAGAAAATGTTTTCAGGCGGGGCAAGATGGCGGACTAGGCAGAAGGATTGCACAGACCCTCTTCAACAAAGAAAAGGGACACCAATTAACACAGACACAGAAGATAATCTTGGACCCCTGAGCCTTGAAGGAAAGGATGCAGATTTGGACTAAACCCCAACTAGCAGAAGA
>NW_006921745.1:801808-803638 GCF_000298275.1 Orycteropus afer afer | reverse complement strand
GATTATCTTCTGTGTCTGTGTTAATTGGTTTCCCTTTTCTTTGTTGAAGAGGGTCTGTGCAATCCTTCTGCCTAGTCCGCCATCTTGCCCCGCCTCTTCCCAGAATCTGCGATTTTGATCTCTTTCTGAGTGGTTGGCAGTGGTAGCCAGGCACCATCTCGTTCATCTGGTCTCAGGGTCATATATAGGCTTAGGTTCTCCTTGTCCATTAGTCCTTTGGACTTTTTCACATATTTTTTATTTTATTCATTCTTCTTTGCTCCAGATGAGAAGACTAAAATAATTGCATCTTAGATGGCTGCTCTCAAGTTTTTAAGACCCCAGTCACTACTCACCAAAGTAGGATGTAGAACAATGATTTTGTGTATTATGTTGTGCCAATTGAGCTTGATGTGTCCTGAGACCATGGTTCCGAGCCCACAGGCCCAGAGACTCATTCTGCCAAGGCACTTAGTTGTGGTTAAAAAGTTATCCTAACTTTGTCTCCTGTTAGCTCTATAATACATACGTACATTTTTAAAGCACATACAAATATGTATGTAGGAATATCATTTGCCCAGCCTATATAGGTCCTGAGTATACTACCATTTATCTACCCATACATGATCTTCTTGCTTGTCTACCTATCCACACATTCTTGTTTGTGTAAATTATATCTCACTTAAAGAAATCTTAAAAAATGCAAAAAGAGAGGAAAGGGGAAGGAAGGAGAAGGAAAAAGAGGGGAAGGTAGGGTAGGGGAGAAGACTAGAGGAGAGTATGTCTCTCTCTTCTTTAGTGTAGGTCAGCAATCTTTCAATCTCAATCTCTCTCTCTCTCTTTCTCTGCCAGACATGAAATCTCCTCTCATTCACCTCAGGACAGGTCTCCTCTAGGCCCCCTCAGAGTAGGATCCTCTCTGTCCTCTGAAGACAGTCCCCTTAGGACAAGCTTTGTCTCAGCCTTGTCCTGGGCTTGGCCTTGGCCCTTGTTTAGGCCTGGCTTCCTCCCTGCTTAGGCAAGCATCACAGCTTTTTTGCTCCACCAATTGCCTAGCAGCAACATACTCCACCAGTAAGCCTCTTGCTTGAAAGTCCTTATCAAATCTTGCTCCACGAGTTGGCAAGCCTCTTTAGATCACTAACAAGTGCCCAAAGGTACTATACTTCTAGGAAGCCTCCTGCCTCAGGGATTTCAGTGCTTTTGCTCCATGTGTTAGAAAGCCCACAATAGCCACCTCGGTCTGTCGGCCAGGAAGGCCACAACATCATCTGGTACCAGTCCCCTGATTCTGCTGCTTTTGCTCTACTATTACAGTTCTCTCTGTGTCCTGGGTCTAGGAGGTTCTCAGCACAGGGATCCTGGGCCCAAAGGATGTGCTTTGCTCCAGACTCTTCTTCTTGGTAATAGGAATGCCCTTCATCCTCTGTAGGATGGATGCTTATATAGGCAAATGATTCAATCCTACTGAAAAAAATTTGCTTACCTATTTGCATAATGGAGCTCTGGTAGCATAGTGCCTAAGGCACTTGACTGCTGACCAGAAGGCTGGTGGTTCAAACCCATCAGCCTCTCCTTGGAAGGAAGGTTGGCAATCTACTTCTGTAGTGATACCACCTTGGAAACCCAAGGAGGGGTCACTATGAGTCGGGTCTGACTCTACGGCAGATAACAGTAACAGCATTTGCATATTAACTGAACCCTCCCCTTCTGGACTAAGCTGACCTATCCTCTCTCAAGTACTTCAATCTATTTGCATAATTGTTGTTGTTGTTGTTATGTGCCATCAAGTCGGACAGACTCATAGTGACCCCTCCTTGGGTTTCCAAGGCAGTATCACTACGGAAGTAG
>NW_006921745.1:792822-799947 GCF_000298275.1 Orycteropus afer afer | reverse complement strand
ACTCCAACACCTCAATAACAAAAAGACAAACAATCCAATTAAAAAATGGGTAGAAGACATGAATAGACACTTCACTAAGGAGGATATTCAAGCGGCCAACAAATATAAGAAGAAATGCTCACGATCATTAGCTATTAGAGAGATGCAAATCAAAACAACAATGAGATACCATCTTGTTCCAGCACTAGCAGCAAAGTTCAACAAGGCAGAAAATAACAAATGCTGGTGATGTTGTGGAGAGATTAGAACTCTCATACACTGTTGGTGGGACTGGGTACAAATATGGATCTTTTCCAGTCAGTTGGCCAGGTAGCTGCATTCCAAATCTCTAGGCATAGCAGAGTGAATGCCTCCAGTGCAGCATCTGTTTTGTGTACCTTCAACTACAACCATATTAAAAGATATTTATGTACTAATTCCATGTATTCTAAACATGTAGAGCAAAAGTAATGGAAAAACATACAAATCCACAATAGTTTAAGAATGTAATTAATGGCTTTTAGGAATCAGCAGATAAGTTGTTGGTTGCCATGAAGTTGATTGATTCTGACTCATGGAGACCCCATGTGTGCAGAGTGGAATTACTCCAATAGGGTTTTCAAGGCCTTTTGGAAGCAGATTGCCAGGCATATTTTCAGAGGTGCCCCTGTGTGGGTTCAAACTGTCAGCCTTTCAGCTTAACTGTTTATATCGCTCAGGGACAAAACATAATTTAGGATTAAACAAATAAGCTTATTGCCTTTGAGCCTATTTCAACTCATAGCGACTCCTTCTTGGTTTTCCGGGGTGGTATCTCTATGGAAGAAGATGGCCCAATCTTCTTCCCAAGGAGTGGCTGGTGGATTTGAACTGCCAGCCCTCTGGTTAGCAGTCAAATGCCTTAGGGATATGCATAAAATATTGTATAATATAATCAACCATTAAGATCTTATAAGTCTGTCTATATCTATTTGCATTATTTGAAACATTTACAATATATATATAAAAGAAAAGGTCAATATTGTAGATATTTTGCAAAGATGGCCAAAACAATTCTTCCCCTCTTTGTACACATGCTCCTTTGCAATATTACTTTGCTGGCCCTCCCCTCAAGAGGTAGAATCTACTTCCTGTCCCATTAGAATCTAAAATGACCCTGTAATTGACCAAAAATCATAGTTGAAGTGACATTGAGCAAGGTCCTCAAGAGGCCTTGAAATTTCTGGATTTATTCTTTTGTTGCTCTGAGACCACCATGTAAAGAAGCTTGGGCTAGACTCCTTGAGGATGACAGAGTATGTTAATAGAGAGACCTAGCTAACAGCCAGCACCAAACATCAGACACATGAGTGAAGTCATCTCAGACCATCTAGCCCACATCCAGCCTTCAGATGGTTGTAGCCAAATGAGTTATCCCACACAAGATCAGCAGAAGAACTACAATTTGCCCAGAGCAAGCTGCTGACACAAACTCATTAGCAAATGACATGGTGGTTGTTTTAAACCAGTCAGTTTTAGGGTGGTTAGTTATGCAGTAATAGCAAACTGGGACAATTATCCATAATTTATAGAATTCCAATGATAAGTGCAAATAACTTGCCTGGAAAATGGGCAAGGTAGTCATGAGATAAGAAATACAAATGGCTGTTAACTTGAGTTAATGCTGGAGGAGGCACTGTTAATGGACCATAACAAGCACTTCATGCCATAGTAAGCCTGCCTGAGTTTGCATCCTGGCTCTGCCCTAACACAGCTGGATGGTTTGGGCCAAGTCACTTAATCTATGCCTCAATTTCCTTATCTGTGATAAAACAAAAACCAAAACCTGCACTGCCGTAGAGTTAGATCCAATGACTCATAGTGACCCCTCCTTGGGTTTCCGAGGTGGTATCACTTTGGAAGTAGATTGCCCAACCTTCCTTCAGAGGAGTGGCTGTTGGGTTTGAACCGCCAGCAGTCTGGCCAGCAGTCAGATTTAGGCATGGGTTATAAATATTATCTATTGCATAGGACCATTGTGAGGAAAATTGCTTGCATAAAGTACAAGCAAATGTTGCTTTTGCTTCTACTGATGTAAATACACTCCTGAATCCTAAGCAAGGAGTACCAGAAGTGGTTTTTTTCAAGGCTGACAGAGGATTAAAAGAGGGAGAATGTTTGTAAAGATGGCAGTTAGGAGACAGACACTTACATTATAGAGTGTGACTTGCTTCAACTGTTACTGTAAAATAATCGATTAATTTGCCATTTTTAAATACTTGCTTAAATTGCTGGGGAGCTCTGGTGGCATAGTGCCTAAGACATTTGACTGCTAACTGGAAGGCTGGTGCTTCAAACCCACTAGCCACTCCTCAGAAGGGAGATTGGATAATCTACTCCCTTAGAGATACTTCCTCAGAAGCCCAAGGAGGGGTCACCATGAGTTGAGACCAACTCGACGGCAGTGAGTTTGGTTTGGTTTTTTGCTTAAATCTACTGCTTTGATGAGAAGCCCCTCAATGAGGTGAATTGACACAGCGGGTGCAACAATGGGCTCAGGCAAAGCAAGGATTGTGAGGACGGTACAGGACTGGGTAGTGTTTTGTCTGTTGTACACAGGGTTGCTATGAGTCAGAATTAACTTGACGGTCCTGGTGGTGTAGTGCTTAAGGCATTTGATTGCTAATCAGAAAGCTGGTGGTTCAAACCCACCAGCTACTCCTAGGAAGGATGACTGGGCAATCTACTTCCATAGAGATACCACCTACAAAACACAAGGAGGGCTCACTATGACTCAGAATTGACTCGAGGGCAGTGAGTTTGGTTTGGTTTTAATAACAACAACCTTTACTTTATAAAATTTGTAGAAAGACACTCATTTTCATTGTAGGTTAAAGAAATATTTATTTATTGCAAAGGATTTTGTATTTTGGAATGGTTTGTCTTCCAAACTGCTTTTACTGTATATGATTATTTTCTCATAATTAAAATCCACTACCATCGAGTTGATTCTGACTCACAGCAACCCCATTTGGTTTCCGAGGCAGAAAACCTTTACAAAGTAGATTGCCTGGACTTCCCTCTGTGGAGTAGCTGGTGGGTTTGAACTGCCAACCTTCCAGTTAGCAGTCAAATGCCTTAGGCACTGCACCACCAGAGCTCCTATTATTAATTAAAGGTGTAAAAAAATCAATCTGAGTATCTCACCAATGTAAGACAAGCAAACACATCTCAATGAGGAGACAAGATTTCATTCATAAATAATATGGATGTTTCAGAGCATTTTTTTCAGTTCTTGTAGACAACTGTAAAATTTATTATTTTAAAACATTAAAAACTGTACAAAGACTACATCATTATTTTCAGGAGCCAGATAACCCATAGAGATAACATGCTCAAATCATGTTACTGCCACCTAATAACAGCATACCTACAGTACACCAGCCACTCCTCGGAAGGAAGATGGGGCAATCTACTTCCGTAGTGACACTGCCTCGGAAACCCAAGGAGGGGTTGCTATGAGTCGGGTCTGACTCGACGGCACATAACAACAACAACACAGTACCCGAAAACTCTCATAACTTACTGCCATTGAGTCAATTCCAACACATAGTTACTCTCATTAGGTTTCCAAACTATAACTCTTTACAGAAGCAAACTGCCTCATCTTTCTTCCATGGCACAGTTGATAGGTTTGAACCACCAACCCTTTGGTTAGCTTCCAAATGTCTTACCGACTACACCACCAGAGCTCCTTACTTACAGTACAGGGATAGTCATTTACAGCGTCCAAAACATATCCCCATAATACACTGAAATTAAGAAGAAAAGTCATGTCACACACGTTTATGTACATATATGTGGGAGTGTATACACACATATATAATGTATCTGTGTATGTATATATCTATACATATATGTTCATATTTGACATAGCAAGATATGTTGTTGTTGTGTTGTTAGGTGCTGTCGAGTCATCTCCAACTCACAGTGATCCTATACACAGCAGAATGAAACTATGCCTTGTCCTGTGCCAGCTCCACAATCCTTGCTATACCTGAGCCCAACGTCGCAGCCACTGTGTCACTCCATCTCGTTGAGGGCCTTCCCTGCTTTCGTTGACTTTATTTAGGATGATATCCTTCCCAGAGAATGGTCCCTTCTGACAACATGACCAAAGTAGGTGAGACAAAGTCTGGCCATTCTCACTTCCAAGGAGCATTCTGGCTGCACTTCCTTCAGGACAGATTTGTTAGATCTTTTAGTAGTCCAAGGCACTTCCACTTTGCCAGCACTACAACTCAAAAGCATCAATTCTTCTTTGGTCTTCCTTATTCATTGTCCAGCTCTCATGTGCATATGAAGTGACTGAAAATACCATGGCTTGTATCAGGTGCACCTTAGTCCTCAAGAAGACATCTTTGCTCTTCAGCACTTGAAAGGGATCCTTTGCAGCTGATTTGCCAAGTGCTATAGGATGGCACATAACAACAACAACAACACAAGTCGTCTGATGTCCTGACTGCTGTTTCCATTGGCGTTGATTGTAGAACCAAGCAATGTGAAGTCTTTGACAGCTTCAATCTTTTCTCCATTCATCATGATGCTGCTTATATGTCCAGTTGTGAGGATTTTTGTTTTCTTTATATTGAGATGTAATCCACACTGCAGAGTATAGTCTTCAATATTTATCAGTAAGTGCTTCAAGTCATCTTCACTTTCAGGAAGCAAAGTTGTGTTATCAGCATATCACAGGTTGTTAATGATTCTTCTCCAATCCTGATGCCACATGTAGTCCATCTTCTCAGATTACTTGGTCAGAATACAGATTGAATAAGTATGGTGAAAGGATACAACCCTGTTGCACTCCCTTCCTAATTTTAAACCATGAAATGTCCCCTTGTTCTATCTGAACCACTAACTCCTGGTCTATGTACAGGTTCCTCATAAGTACAATTAACTCCTCTGGAATTCCCATTTTTCTCAATGTTACCCATAATTTGTTATGATGCACAAAATCAAATGATTTTGTATAGTCAATAAAACAGAAGTAAACACCTTTCTGGTATTCTTTGCTTTGAGTCAAGATCCATCTGACATCAGCAATGATATCCTGCATTCCATGTCCTCTTCTGAATCCAGCTTGCATTTCTGGAAGTTCTCTGTCAATATACTGCTACAACCATTTTTGAATTATCCTCAGTAAGATTTTACTTGCATGTGATATTAATGATATTGTTCGATAATTTCCCCACCCATTCTGTGGGATCACCTTTCTTTGGTTGGGGTACAAATATGGATCTCTTCTAGTCAATTGACCAGGTAGCTCTCTTCCAAATCTCTTGACATTGCAGCTGAGTGAGTGCCTTCACCATAGCATCTATTGAAACATCTCAATATGTATTTCATCAATTCCTGGAGCCCTGTTCTTCACCAATTCATTCAGTGCACATTCAACTTCTTCCTTCAGTACCATTGGTTCTTGATCATATGCTACCTCCTGAATTGGATGAAGATCGACCAGTTCTTTTTGGTACAGTGACTCTGTGTATTCCTTCCATCTCCTTTTGATGGTTCCTGCATCATTCAATATTTTGCCCATAGAATCTTTCAATATTGCAACTCGAGGCTCAAATTTTTTCCTCAGTTCTCTCAGCTTGAGAAATGCCAAGCATGTTCTTCCCTTTTGGTTTTCTTACTCCATGGCTTTGCACATTTCATTATAATAATTGTCTTTGTCTGCTCGAGCAGTCTTTGAAATCTTCTGTTAAGCTCTTTCATCTTGTCATTTCTTCCATTTGCTTTAACTATGCTTCATTCAAGGGCAAGTTTCAGAGTCTCTTCTGACATCCATTTGGTCTTTTCTTCCTTTCTTGTCTTTTTAATTACCCCTTGCTTTCTTCATGGATGATGTTCTTGATGTCATCCCATAATTATTCTGGTGGAACTTCTCAAAGAATTAGCCAGGGAAAACCTTATTAATAGCAGAGAAACACTGTCTGATATATATCGATAAGCAATTTTATGAATAGCCCAGAAACACTGTCCAATACAGTGCAGGAAGACAAGCCCTTTAGGTTGGGAGGTACTCAAAATATGACTGGGAAAGAGCTGCCTCCTCAGAGTAGAACTAACCTTAATGATATGGATAAAGTAAAGTTTATGGGACCTCCATTTGCTGACGTGGCAGAACTCAATGTGAGGAGAAACAGCTGCAAACAACTATTAATAACCAGAATGTGGAATGTATGAATTCAGTATGAATCTAGGCAAACTGGAAGTTGTCAAAAATGAAATGGAACACAGAAAGGTTGATATCCTAGGCATTAGTGAGCTGAAATGGACTAATGGACTGGTTTTGGCCATTTTGAATCAGATAACCATATGCTCTACTATGCCGGGAATAACAATTTGAAGAGGAATGGCATGGCATTCATCATCACAAAGGATGTTTTAAGATCTGCCCTGAAGTACAATTCTATCAGTGATAGAATAATATACATATGGTTACAAGGAAAACCAGTTAATACTACTATTATTCAAATTTATGAATCAACCACCAAAACCAAAGATAAAGAAATTGAAGATTTTTGTCAGCTTCTGCAGTCTGTAATTGACTGAACATGCAATCAAGATGTGTTAATTACCACTGGTAACTAGAATGCAAAAGTTGGAAACAAATAATTACCAGGTGCTGGAAAATTTGGCCTTGGTGATAGAAATAACCCTGGAGATTGCATGATAGAATTGTGCAAGACCAAAGACTTATTTATTACAAATACCTTTTTTCAACAACACAAACAGTGGCTACACATATGGACTTCACCAGGTGGGGTACACAGGAATCAGATTGACTACATCTGTGGCAAGAGGCAATGGAAAAGCTCAGTTTCTTCAGCCAAAACAACGCCAGGAGCCAATTGTGGAACAGACCATCAACTGCTCATATGCAAGTTCAAGTTGAAGTTGAAGACAAGTCCATGAGAGACAAAATATGACCTTGAATATATCCCTCCTTAATTTAGAAACCATCTAAAGAATAGACTTGATGCATTGAACACCAGTGACTGAAAACCAGAAGTAAGATATGATACATGTGAAAATGTGAATTTTTCAAAGACTTCTCTCTCCTGTGACTTTACCAAGGACTTGGAATACAAGTATGTA
>NW_006921745.1:782529-791722 GCF_000298275.1 Orycteropus afer afer | reverse complement strand
CCTCGGAAGGAAGGTTGGGCAATCCTACTTCCGTAGTGATACTGCCTCAGAAACCCAAGGAGGGGTCGCTATGAGTCAGGTTTGACTCGACGGCAAACAACAACAACAATAACAATGGGTTAGCAGCTACTTAGGTCCCAAGAAACTCCAAGGAGGACTCAAACCAAACCAAACTCACTGCCATCAAGTAGATTCCCAAGAAGGGCTGCTCCCTCTAAAGTCTGTGTTTCTTCTGCCACTTTCTGGTAATTCTTCAACCAAAATCCCCTTAGAGAATTCAATCCACTTCCCCTTTGCAGTTGCTACTTCCACCAGCTGCTTCTCTCATTATCTTACAGTTCAGGTGGAAAAGGCCAACCCCAGGTTATTCTAATGATAGCAAACACTTCATAAAGAAATCTGCCAAATTTACTTTTCTACAGAATATCATTTTTATAGCTTTTCATGAGTCCATGAGGAAAGAAGTAACCAAGAACAAAATTTGACTTCCAGAAATCCTGAAGATATTAAGAATTAGTCCTATAGTGTCAGACAGGTGGGTGGAACTTAGTCTATACGTGGGACCCATCTTCAATATCCCCAAGGGCATTCCATCAGTCTGCTACTGTACCTGTTGACTCACAGGAGAAAAAGAGAGAGCCTCACAAAGTCAGGACATTTTCAGAAGTGGCTCAAATTTAAAAGAACTTGAGACTTTGAGGTGTATACTTTTCCATGCCTGGCTTTGTATTTGTGTAATCCTAAAACACTCTGGTAGAGAGAAAACTTGATGTTTTAAGATTTTGGAATGTGTGAACATGATAAGTTACTTAACCTTTTGGATCTCATTTTCCACATCTATAACAGGGACATTAACAGTAATGTGTCACTTATGATTATGATTAAATTAAATGAGTTAAATTCTGTAAAGCACCTAAACCAGTAGCACACCTTGGAAGTGTTTAAATGAATTCTTCTCTTTTTTTAACAGTCAAGTTTTAAAATTTATTAGCATAGGCAATGATTGTAAAGCCTTGTGGGAACAATGACTAACTGATCTCCACATTGCAGGTAAGTTTTAGAGGGGCTGATTTGAGGAGGAAGCTTCAGGAGGCAGAGCATCCCCTCTTTCTCCTGAGAATATTCGTGCTCACTTTTACCCATGCTCCAACTTGACAAGTGTCACAAGGGCCCAGGAAATCGCTACCTGGACAATTGTTTATTGAGAAACCAGAACCCATGTTGCATATGACTCCCACTCTTCCGTCCCCAGTCTTGCCCCCTCCCTAGTTTTGGAGTTGAAATAGGTCAACAGAATCCTATTCCTAAAGCAACCTTCAACAAGGGCAGAAGCCGAGAAGAAATCTTTTCTGAAAGTTTAAAAGCCCCAGATACCTCTGGTACTCCACAATTCTCTGCTCATCCCAAGCTTCGCCTCCCCAAGGACCAGACTTGACAGAACTCAGAAGGGGTGGGGTCTGCTGGCCGGTAGCCAGGTCTACCCTCTGTGCACACGCACCAGCTTTGCCTCTGCCTAAGATGGGTTGCCAGAGCAAAATTGCTGCCAGAACAGTTGCTCAACCGTGGGCCGGGGTCCCGCCCCCTAACGGGGCCATTCATCTAGCGCGCCAGCTCAGCACCCCCTATCCCAGTCCCCGCAGTTGCCCACGCCCCCCTCCGGCCGCGCACTCACCTGCAACTGGGCCCGGCTGGAATTGCCCGCGGTGGCGTCTGGCCTGTCTGAGGCTCCCGAGCCGCGCAGTACTGTGATGTGCAATGTGAGCAGCAGCAATCCCAGCAGCAGCAGCAGTTCGGCGGCCAAACGCATCATCCTCTTGAGACGCGCGGCTTTAGGACCCGGCGAGGCGGGCGGCGGCGGCGCGGGGGGAGGAGGAGTCGGAGCCCGGGAGCCCGGCAGTGAGGCTCCAGCCTCGACCCCCAGTGGGGCCTCGCTCCCTGGCCCCGCGGGGCTGGCGTTGGGCGCGGCAGGGCGCGCAGGGCCGGGGGAGCAGGACCCGCCGCCGCCGCCGCCGCACCACGGCGGAGCCACCGCGGGGCCGGGAGTTTCCAAGCCGGCTGTGGAGCAAACCCCGGCGCTGCCCGGCGGCGGCGGGGACGGAGACCGGGGGTTGGCCGGGGCCGGGGCCGGACCGAGGGCCACCCTGCGGGCAGGGGGCAGTGGGGGCAGCGGCGAGGCGGACGCAGCCGAGCCCCCGAGCGCACATGGGCGCCCCAGATGTGGCCGCGGCGCCGCAGCTGGAGCGGGAACGGCAGCCAGAGGAGCACCGGGAGGAAGAGGTCGAGGAGGAGGAGAAGGAGGAGGAGGGCTTCAGTGGCCGCCCGGAGTTACCTCCACGCTTGGCTCCCCCGCCCTCGCTGCCCCGAGCCACTCACCGGCAAACCACCTCTCCTCCTCCCCTCTCTCCCGTGGGCCGCGCGGTCCTGCTGGTCTAGTCCCGGCGCCGGCGGTTTCCAGATGGGAGGGCCCCGGGCACAAGGAGGTTGTCACTGTTGGAGGTGGCCGAGGCTCCCCTCCGGAGTCTGCGTCCTCCTACCCAGTTGTGCCAAGTGCGCGTCGCCGCTGCGGAGGTCGTTGTGGGCGGCGAGGGCAGGGTCCTGATCGGCACAGAGGCTGGGACCTGTGGGTGGTTGGGGATGCTTGAGCGAGTTTAGGAACCTTTATTGGCAAAGTGGATCTGGAGTTGTGGTGATGGTGAACAGAGAGATGGCCAGGCCAGTCAGGTGTCTGCGCCCCAGTCAGGGGAAGGTGAGGGTGACAAGTGTTGTTCCAGAGGGGTCTTGACACTTGCTCCTGGACGCTGGGCCGCCGGATTCCTGGGCACTGCTGCTTGCACACCCGCAGTGCCGGTCCGGTGGAGCCGAGAAAAGGAGTTAGATTTGCCCGTCCAGTTAAGAGCGCAGGTGTTGTGGCGAGAAGCTGCGAGGACGCAGTGCTCACAGCTCAGGAGCGCAGACCTTGTGGAGTACTAGGGATGAATCTCAGCTCCTGCAGCCGCGAGTCCGGGAACTCATCCCGGGGGCGCAGCGCCTATAGGGGATCTGAGGGCTGCCGTCGCACTTTCGCCGCTCCTCGGCCACCGCCTCATGACCGAGCTGCAGCCTCGGGCTCCGACGCGCCTCTCATTCCTTGCTGGAGGCAGCTGGAGAGTGAAAGGGATCAAAGGTCCAGCTGAGGGCGCAAGATTCTCTCCTGGGATGCAAGAGCGAACTAGATCGGGTGGTGGTCTCAGGGCACCGCGATGACACCGCGCGTTTACTTCCCTCCTGATATTGCTTGGCTCCTGCCTTTCCGAAGTGGTTCGGAGTGGAGAGCGCGGGATAGGGCTAGGACCTTTTATACTACGCTTCCTCCACCTCCCAACTCCTGTTTCCTTCCTCCCACCTCCCCTGGGCCAGCCCAGCCCTTCCCAGCAGCGGAGAGAACTGCAGTTGTGGCGTCTACCGGAACCCCTGTAGCCAATTTCCAAGTCTATCCCTAAACCTGGTCCCCAGTGCGGGGGTGGGGTGGGGTGCTGGATCCTTGAGATTCTTCCTTGGTGAGTACAATAAAAACAAAAACAAAAGTCCTTTCTCACTGGCACGCCCCTCTTTCTGCCCTCCTCCACATTCTAGAAATGGATCTAAGATTCTTAAATAAACTACCTTCCTCAATTCACATCTTTACACAGGCCCTTTAGCCAAGTCTTACCTAAATTAAGACAAACACTTTCACCATCCTTAAAGTTCTCGGGTCATCGTATCATTTGCTAGTTTCGGGTTTTTTTTTTGGGGGGGGGGGTGGAGGTGGGGATATGGGATAAGAACTGCCTCTTTAAAGATAGCGAGAGCATCTTTAAAATGCTAACCAACCCTAGCATCTTTTAACAAATTGGCATCTGCTTATAGAGCGCGCAGTATCTTTTCAGTATTTTTTTTTGAGGAGAGGTGTGTTTGGAGGGAATATTAAATATTTGCTTTAGATTTCTATGCTGCCATTCCTGGGTCCTTTCGGGCATGTTATTGCAATTTCCAGGCTTAAAATGCCAATAATTGTCAAATGGAGGGCTGGGGGAAGAAAGTGAAACAATAGACCTTCCGTGGTTTAGATGGGAGATCAAAGAGGGAATCTCAGCAATTCTCAAATCCCAAAAGGATCCTCCTGTAAGTGTCCTAATTAGTATCATTTAAAAAGAGAGAGGGCTGGAAAGTCAGCGTAGGGACCTTATGTATAAATTAAGATGGCAAAGCAGAATTCTGAGGCCAGAAATAGTTTAAGGATGGCTCTCACCTACAAGTTGTGTCAGATTGTGCTGTGGACTCAAGGAAAAATGACTTTCCTATTGTTTGAGGTGGGCAGGTCTAACTTAGAATCTCCAGCTGCTATGTCCTTCATTTTCATCACACACATTACAGCTCCCACATGTGAGCTCCAACTGTCTCTCTTCTCATCTTAAAATGAACATTTTTGGTCGTAAGGAAAAGTAACTTAAAAAAAAAAAAAACCTTGAAAGAAGTCCTTTCAATGGGTATATATTTTTACAAATTTATAAATGGAGATATGGGGATTAAAGTCTTTGTAAAATTGTAAATTGAATTATTTGGGACAAAAGTCTTTATAAAATGTTAAACAAACTTACAAAGGAATTGTGTTAAAATCCTTTCATGGTTCAGATCCAACTTCCAGGTGACTTTGTATTCTAGCAAGCACACATATCCTGGATGGTGCAAACGGTTATTGGTGCTTGACTGCTAACCAAAAAGTTGGTGGTTCGAGTCCAACTGGAGGTACCTTGAAAGAAATACCTGGTAATCTACTAAGAAATACCAAATAATCAGCCATTGAAACCCTGTGGAGCACAGTTCTGCATTGACATGCATGGGATTGCCATGGGTTAGAGCTGACTCCACAGCAACTAGTTAAGCTCATATAACTAATATTGATAAACATCCATGCCCTATGACTAGACTTACCAAACAAGGCTGCCAGCAGTGCCCAGCCAGCTTTTGAGGAGTTAGGGAAAACTGACTTTTTTGTGGAAAAAGCATTACGAACTTAACAGCTGAAACAAATTTAATTTCAAATACGTTTATGAAATCAGCACCAATAGCTGGTGAAATTTTCAAAATCTTATCTTCTTCTTCAGAGTTCTCATAGTACCTTATTTACATCTTTATTATTTATCTTACTATGCCTCAGGAGAATGTGTGTTTGCATATGTCTCTTCTCACCAGACCGGGATCATCTTTGTGGTAGAACATTCTTGCCCCCCGCCCCGCCCCAGTATCCAGTTTTCTTCTCCTTCATGAGTTCATAGTTAGAGAACATTTTCCAGCAAAACTTGCATTTGGGTGGAGTTGTGAAGAACTCTGTTACTTCCAATTCTAGCCATAAACATGCTGAGTGATCATCTACACAGACTCTCTCCTTTCTACATGGCAGAGGACTCCGAGGTGGAAGGAGCCCAAATCCCCAAGTCACTGCTCAAAAGAGCTGTCAGACTAGGAATATCTGTATTTAATCTTGCACAAGTGAAAAAACTGCGTCGTTCAGTTACTGTGATGGTGCGATATTTGCTACAGCAGCTAGTGTTACCTGTCCTGACTAATGCAATCTTCAGGACAGGGATACTTGCCTAATCATCATTATGTTTCTAGTGCTGAGCACAATGCCTTGCATAGAATAGTTATTCAATAAGTGTTTATTTAATAGATGTAACAAATACAGTTTTTGTTTGTTGTTGTTAGTTGCCATCCAGTCAGCCCTGACTCATGGTAACTTTGACTTATGGCACCCCCCTGCACAATAGAATGAAATGCTGCCCATACCATTGTGATCCATAGGGCTTTCATTGTTTGAATTTGGAAGTAGATGGCCAGGCCTTTCTTCATAGTCATCTTAGTCTGGAAGCTGCGATGACAACTGTTCAGCGTCATAAGCAACTATATAAGCCTCCAGTGACAGATGAACATAGGCTAGGAATTGAACCCAGGTCTCCTACATGGAAGGAGAGGATTCTACCACCACACCATCGATGGCTCACAGTCTTTATTTAGACTCTACTTCATAAATTAACTCCTTAAGATCTCCCTACAACATGTGGCTGAGATGTACATATTTTTAACTCTTCTGACTCTTGACTGTGTTACAGTCGCATAGATTTTTTTGTGTGTGTTTGTCTTTTATCATTCATCCATTTATACAACAGACAAGCTTATTTTACTAGAACATTTAGAGAACATAAGAAATTAACAAGACAGAACACCTACAGTAAATAACATTGAAAATAATGTGATTTAATATGGTCGTGATCTTATTTTTATTTTTTACAAAAGACTGTTGAAAGACAGCAAAGAGTTTTAGTAAGACATTTATTTTGGAAAAAAAAATAAATATATGCAAAAGTAAAAATACAAGGACTAAAATTAGTCCTTCACAAACTCATCATCCAACTTCAACAACTATTATTTCATGGCCAACATTGTGTCATCTATATTCTCATCCAATTCCTTTTTCTCCAATTATATGGAAGCTGATCCCAGACATTATTTCACTGGTAAATACTTAAGAATATCTCTCAAAAAAAAGGACTCATTAAAATTTTAAAAATAACATACTTTTTGTGAGCTTTAAACAGATTTGAAAAGTCAAAACTTTTCAGATGTAAAAAATTCTTCCTGGACATAGCACTAGATTACGTTTCCCAACATCCTTTGTATTTAGGTATAGTCAAGTGACTGAGCTCTGGCCCTTTAAAGGAAAATGTGGGCAGAAGAGCGAGATGTGTGCCACTTCCAGATCTAAACCATTAAAACAGCTTGTGCATGATTTTTTCTTCTTTCCCTTGTCTTCTTTCTGGATATTTATGCCCAGAATGACTAAGAGCAGTGATCATCCTGGATCCCTGAGCAGACCCTCACCCCTGCTGCTGCCCAGAAACACCCATGCTAAGCTATAATGTGATTTAGAAATAATATATTTTATTATGTTAAGGCACCAAAGTTTGGGGATTGTTATGGGAGCTTCCATTACCATAATTTAGGGGGAAATGTTCTGAGAGAGGTGGCTAACTTTCCTTTAAAGGCCAGTAGCAAATATGTTTGGCTTTGTGGGCATACGGTTCCTTTTGCAACTACTCAACTCGGTCTTAGCAACAGGAAAGCAACCACAGACAATAGGCTAACAAATGGGCATATCTGTGTTTTAATAAAACTTTGTGTACAAAACAGGCAGCTGCACAACAGGACTTAGTTTTCCAACTTCTGTTTTAAGACACTGACACACCTCACCATCTCATCTTGAGTGCCTTGAGTGCCATAGGTGGACTCCACTTACTATCCATGTAAAGGCAAGTCATTTTACCTCTCCTGAATCTCAGTGTCCTTATCGGTAACATACTCACTGCTAACCAAAAGGCTGGAGGTTCAAGTTCACCCAGAAGTACCTTGGAAGAAAGGGCTGGCTATCTACTTCTGAAAAATCAGCCATTAAAAAGCCTGTGGAGCATAGTTCCACAATGACATATATAGGGTCACCATGAGATAAAATTGACCAATAAATTGGGACTCTGAATGCCTTCTCTAGGGCTGTGTGGCATTAAACTATCCTCACTATGTAGGACATAGTAAGTGCTGTCGTTGCAGACCTCTATGTCTAATCAACCAAGAACTCCATATTCTGTACACGAGGGAAGGGAGCTTGCCTGTCTCATTCACTTAGAAATTCCCACAGTTGTTGCTCCATCAATGCTTGTTCAATTAATACAAATTTTAGCAAACTGTTAAAAATTGTAGCTAAAAGGAGCCTTAGATGTATAATCTAAGGCCCATCTCCGCTCATTGTTGTTTGCCAGAGTAATACAAATAAACAGAAGGCCCAAAGTGTTGTTCCATTACAGTCTCTCCTTTGAACTACACAGGGGTCACAGTGCTCAGAAGTGAGAAAACCACTGCCCTCATAGCACTCCCAGGCTTTCCACCCTCTAAAACAGCTGCTGGGTTTGTGGGGACACCTGGACCTCCAGCATAGTTCTACTTCTTGATGCTCAAACACACACAAACGTGGGAAGACACAAGTGTTGTGTGGAGATGCCTGTGGGTCTTATCCACTACACTACACTCCTCTCCATTCAATCTAAGAGACCATTGAGTGTGTGGTCTTCTGAGGAGGTTGGGAAACTGCATTCTGAGTGAGCGCTATCCTTCCCCAGCACAAGATTGGAGTGGTGCAGAAATACAGCTGGCTTTTTGAAAGGGTTCATGATGGTTCTTCCTTACATAGCAGGCTCCTTCACTGCATTGCCAGTGTGATATTAAAATATGATTTCCTGCTAGCTAATCATGCTTTTCTGCAAATAGCTATTCCTTAAAACTCTCATATGTATTCAAAAGAAACAGTTGTCACCCATGTTGCCCCAGCTGACCACCAGCCATCTCCAAAAGCAGAGCCACTTAACTGATCTGCAGCTAATCACAGACATATAAGGGCCTCCAGCTGTGATGAGAGGAACTACCCAGGTAAGTCCAACCTAAATAGAATAATGAAGTAAATAATAGTGGTTGTTCGGTTTGGGCATAGTGTGTCACATAGCAAAAACTACTCAATACA
Source organism: Orycteropus afer afer (assembly GCF_000298275.1). Lineage (NCBI taxonomy): Eukaryota > Metazoa > Chordata > Mammalia > Tubulidentata > Orycteropodidae > Orycteropus > Orycteropus afer. The sequence goes on along the minus strand of NW_006921745.1, from coordinate 783,138 downwards.
GCTCTTTACCCCAAATACTTCTGCATGTATCTCTTAAGAATAAGAATAATTGTCATAGTTAGGGCATTTAACATTGATACAATAATATCATCTAATTTACAATCCATATTAAAATTTCTCCAATTGTCCCTACAATGTACTTCATTGCTATTTTTTTTTTTTTTTTCTTCTTCTCAGAATCACTCATCACATTTAGCTGTCACTGTCATGTCTTTTTACCACCTTCAGTCTTGGACAGCTCACCCCTTGGCTCCCATGTTTTTGCTCTTTCATGTCATTAATTTAGTTTAAAAGTCGAGGTTGGTTTGACAGCAGATACTGGTGATGGTTATACAGCAACATTAATGTATTTGAGGTCACTAAATTGTAACATGAAAAAGTGTTAAATTGTCAAATGCTGTGTTATATATAAGGAGCTCTGGTGGTGTATGTAGTGCCTAAGGCATTTGATGGATAACCAGAAAGTTGATGGTTCAAACCCGCCAGTTGCTCTGTGGAAGGATGATGGAGTAATCTACTTCCATAAAGATTTAGCACTTTGAAAACCCAATGGGGGTTGCTATGAGTTGGAATCAACTTGATGGCAGTAAGTTTGGTTTGTTTTTGTTT
>NW_006921745.1:746130-782324 GCF_000298275.1 Orycteropus afer afer | reverse complement strand
TATATATATATGCACACACACACACACATATAATAACAACAAAAAGTCTAGGTGGGTGGATTTTTCAAAATGACCTTCTCTTTATAAGTATATGATGTTTCTTAATTTCACTGTGGGTGAGAATATTATTACCTAGATAATGTGTGTTCTCAATGCATCACATCATGGAGTCCATGACATTCATTGCCCAGTTGCCCAAGAATCTGTCTTCAGATGCAGAAATCTTGAATCACATTTGAGAGGTTAAATGGGAAGGGTTCATGTCTAAAAATATATATCCAGTAGAAAGAGAGAAAAAAAATAGTTAATTTCATTTTATTGCCACAGAACCTACCCTTTTTGTCCCAAGTTGTTTATCGACATTGTCCATAGCCCTCAGGGCAGGGGGCTGTGACTGTATTAGAGGGTAACTGTCTTCAGGGTGAACTCTGAGTCAGTTGTTTTGGTTGTTCTAATCAAAAAGTCATCACCAATTTATTCTTAAGAGTTTAACTTCAAACTCTTTGTTTTCTTTTTGGTAGCAGTCCAGACTTGGTATAAGACAAAGAAGAAATAAATTTGTTATTAGTCAAAATCACCTTTAGTGATTTCAAAGTAATAAATAGCTTTATAGCACATTTTGTTTTCTAATATAATGAAGTGAAATATACCTTGAGGAGCTCCGGTGGTACAGTGTTTTAGCTCTAGGCTGCTAACCTATTGGCAGTTTGAACCTAACAAATTGGGAATAAGTTATAGCAATCTTAAAAAAAGAAAAAGAAAAAGAAAAAACCACCGTAAAACCAAAACCATTGTCCTCGAGTGGATGCCAAAACATAACGACTCTAAAGGACAGAGTAAAACTGCCCCACGAGGCTCAAGCCTGTCAATTTTATGGAAACAGGCTACCACATCTTTCTCCAGCAGAGTGGCTGGTAGGTTGAATTCTGATTTTTCAGTCAGTAGTCAAGCATTTAACCACTTTGCCACCAGGACTACTTGTGGCAGTCTTGATGTTGTTAGATACTGTTGAGTCGGCCCCAACTCACAGTAACCCTGTACACAACAGAACGAGACGCTGCCTGGTCCTGTGCCAGCCTCACAGTCCCTGCTGTACCTGAGCCCATTATTGCAGCCACTGTGTCAATTCATCTCATTGAGGGCCTTCCACTTTTTTGTTGACCCTCCACTTTATCAAGCATGATATCCTTCTCCAGGGAGTGGTCCCTTCTGACAACATGACCAAAGTAGGTCAGATGAAGTCTGACTGTTCTCACTTCCAAGGAACATCCAGGCTACACTTATTCCAGGACTGATTTGTTAGTTCTTTTGTCCATGGTAGTTTCAGTATTCTTCACCAATACCACGAGTCAAAAGTTGTGGCAGTCTTGTTGTTATTATGTGCCGTCGAGTCAGCCCTGACTCATAGGGACCCCTCCTTGGGTTTCCGAGGCATTATCACTACAGAAGTAGGATTGCCCAACCTTCCTTCCGAGGAGTGGCTAGTGGGTTTGAACCGCCAGCCTTCTGATTAGCAGTCAAGTGCCTTAGCCACTACACTACCAGAGCTCCCTGGCAGTCTTAGAGAACTTAAAAAGTGCTTGGCAAATGGAGGAAGGGGGAGGACAGGCTGAAAATATTAACTCTTTTTTTTTTTTTTTCCAGCAACTAAAAAGTAGTTGAAATAATCTTTTCAAAAGCATCAGGTGAGGTTGTACCTGAAAGAAAGCTAAATGTTAATTTGCATTTACAAGCAACTTTCCTTACAGCAGTTCCTCAGCAGAGAAAGATCAAACTGACACCCCTGAATTGCCACATCAGAGATGTCTCCATTCAAAATGGCTTTATGATACACTAGTTCTAACATCTTTACTAGTAAACACAAGATCATACCACCAATGCTTGTAGTGGAATATTTCACAATGACTGAGAGTACAGTGCCTCATTTGTGAACCAGATGTGTCTAAACTGAAATCTGAAGATTCTCACTTGGTAAACTCTAAACAAAATGATGAAAGTTAGATGAGTACTCTCCATGTGGAAGAATAAGCGTGCAAGAAAGCTGTTTATACATGTTGGAGCTCACATTTTGGGTGGTTGTTACTTTACAAAGGTCGGGATTTTCCTTTATTTACCTGGTGTCTAAATTGGTTCTAAAATTCTATTTCAGAAATAACTGTAGGACCTTATCCATAAGAAATGAAAAAAAAAAAAAAAAACAATACTTTTGATCAGAGTTTTCTTTGTTGGGGCCATAAAAGCCAAATTGTACTTTAAAAGGATGTTTTGATTATTTACAAAGATAAACTATTCTCACACTTCTGTGTGTATGTGACTGTAAACAACATTTGAAGGTGAAATCAGACATAGTAATACTGAAAAAAATGTTTATATTTGTGTTAGTTAGCAAAAGTTGCACTGGCTGCTGTAACAAACAAGCCCTAAAGCTAAATTGCCTAAGACAATGAAAGTTTATTTCTTGCTTATGCCACAGTCCACTTTGGTGTTAAAAGTTTTGATTTAAGAGCCTGGTTTCCTTCTGTTTAATGACTATGCATTTTCCAGAACCTTCAGCCAATATGCAAGGGAAGAGAAAAACCATAGAAGAATGTTGAGGAAACTTTAAGTGCTAGGCCACAGTCCATTGGCCATACCTGAGTTGCATGACCTCCCTGAATTATAAGAAAGTCTGAGAAATGTAGAGTTCCTGTGTGCTTATGAGGAAGATAAAATAAATATGTTGAATGCATAATGCTATTTCCACATAGCATGATCTCTGTCAAAATCGTGCCCATTTTCACTAATGTGTGAAGAAAAGCCTACAGTGTCATAAATGGACTAGTATGGGAGTCAGCAATTTTTTTTTCTCTACCAGATAGCAAGCATTTTTAGCTCTGTGGGCCGAGAAGAAAAATGTCAAGGATATTATGTATATACTTACATGTTGTTGTTGTTGTTATGTGCCGTTGAGTCAGACCCGACTCATAGAGACCCCTCCGTGGGTTTTTGAGGCAGTAACATTACGGAAGTAGACTGCCCAACCTTCCTTCTGAGGAGTGGCTGGTGGGTTTAAACCACCAGCCTTCTGGTTAGCAGTCAGTTGCTTTAGGCACCATGCTACCAGAGCTCCTATATACTTATATAGCCATTTAAAATGTAACTATTTCAAAATGTAAATAACATTGTTAGTTTGTGAGCCAGTAGGAAAATAAGTGGGCTGGATTTGGCCTGCAGGGTGTTTGCCAGTAGCGCAGTGCCTAAAGTACTTGATGCTAACTAGAAGGCTCGCAGTTCAAACCTGCCAGCCACTCCTGGGAAGGAAGGTTGGGCAATCTACTTCAGTAATGATACTGCCTCAGAAACCCAAGGAGGGGTCAGTATGAGTCGGGTCTGACTCGAAGGCACATAACAACAACAACAACAGCAGACTAGAGAAATTCTAAAAGGAAATATTTGGTGCTTTAGTATTTTCTGTTTCTCAGATTCCTTCCTAAGGTTATTTGAATTTCATTGAGACTTTCAGATGAACATTTGTGGTAAATATACGAGAATATGGACAACTGAGATTATGAAGACTATGTAGAGTAAAGCAGTGGCTACATTCTGGTTGTTGTTGTTAGGTGCTACAGTGTTGGTTTTGACTCATAGCAATCCCATGTATAACAGAACGAAACATTGACCATTCCTGTGCCATCCTCAGAATCATTGGACTGTATGAGCCCATTCTTGCAGCCACCCTATCAGTGCATCTCATTGGGGATCTCCCTCTTTTTGGCTCATCCTCTTCTATACAAAGCATGATGCCTTTTTCCAGGTTCTGGTCTTGTCTGATGACATCAAAGTAAATGACAAGGTTTCACTATCCTTGTTGCTAAGGGACATTCTGGCATTCTTTGGAGATAGCATTTTCACTGAAATATTTACTATAAATTGAAGAATAAATAATAAAAAATAGATTATATTTCAAAATACCACAAACCTATTCGTCATCATAAAAATTTTATTTTGGCAGCATTATTGTTATTAGCTGCCACTGAGTTGACCCAATTTATGGTAACCCCATATACAATGCAACAAATGCTGCCCCTTCCTGCACCACTCCCATGATTGGCTGCAGATTGTGCCCTGCGTATTATCTGTAGGACTTTCCTTGGCTGATTTTTGGAAACAGATTGCCAGATCTTTCTTCTAGTCTCTTTTCATGTGGAAGCTTTGCTGAAACCTGTTCAGCCTCATGGCAACACGTAGGATCCCACTGATAGATGAGTGGTGGCTGCACTTAAGGTACATTGGCAGCAAATGAAATCCAGGTCTCCCTCACAGAAGGCAACAAAGAATTCTACCACTGAACCACCACTGTCTCCTTTTCTGCAATATAATCTATAGGTATATCAAGTTGTCCAGTATTTTGTAAACATTTTGCTTGTAATGATGATGATTTTTGAGATTCACCCAATACTTCTGTTTTTTTCAGTTTAGCATTCAGATGTTGCCCTTGTCTTTGCTCCATCTTCTCTCCTTGTTTTAGAATGGCTATTTTCCTGGATGTTTTAAAAACTGGATAATGATAATATTAATGAGAAATTTGAATTATGAAAATAGGCTGAGCCAAGTAGAACAATGTCTGCTTGGCCTGATACAGAAGTCTAGTATACTGAGGGGTGATATTTTATAGTATATTATTCATGTTAAATAAATACAGTAGATAAAAGAAAGCATTGCAAAAATGTGGCTTATATAATAAGATTTTAATAATGAATAGAAATTTCTATTGTTACAATTTCTATTGTAATCTTTTTTATTAAGTATTTTCTGATTATAAAAGTAATACATTTCTCCTGTTGAAAATATGGAAAATTTGATAAAAAGGAAATTGAATTTCTTCATAAACCTGTCACCTGGAGATGATCACTGTTAACATTCCAGTACAATTATTTTCTATTTATACACATACACACATACACACCACAAGCGCACACACACACACACACACACACACATATATATATATAGACACAAGTATATGTAGTTTACATACATATATAAGACATTTTTTACATAGTTTGGGGACATAATTAAAGCCATACTGAATATGGTCATTAAAAATTCTCTAAAGAAAAACTTTTATGGCTACAGCATATTCTCTTGTATGAATATATCATAATTTACTTAGCTAAAACTCTATTTTTGGACATTTATTTTATGCAAAATTTTCTTAATTGAAATACCAGGAAGAAGTATATATTCAACAAGATAAGTGCTCATATCAGTAAAATGACATGTGTAAAAATACTCATAGCAGATTTATTCCTAATAGTCCACAACTGGAAACTATCCAAATGTATATTCATTTTAGAATGGATAAATGCATTTTTATACATCCATACAATGAATGTAACACTAATCATCACTGGAAAGGAACTAACAGCTGCCACATGTAGCAATGTGGATGAATCTAACAGACATATGTTTAACGGGAAAATAAAACAGATATAAAATAATACATTCTGTGTCCTTATATTCTGTGTTTTTCCATTTTTATGAAATTCAAGGACAGACAAACCAACCTAAGGTGATGAGAGATTAGAATATTCCCTTGGAAGGGAAGCCTTTGGGGTACTTGAAGTGTTCTGTATCTGGATCTGGGTTGTAGTATAAATAAACATAACAAAAAAACAAAAGTCAGTTGCTGACATGTTGATTTTGACTCATGACGACCCCTTGTGTTAGAGAGTAGAATTTGCTCCACAGGGTTTTCTTGGCTGTAATTTTTCTCGAAGCAGATCTTATCTTCAGGCACCTTGCTTCTGTGGCACTGCTGTGTGGGTTCAAACCACCAATCATTACCATTTGTGCTACCCAGAGATCTAATATATATACACACATATACATATAGAGAGAGTCACACACTTCAGACTTGTACATTTTAGTATGTGTAAGTTTTACTTCAATAGACAGGAACAAGAATAAAAATATTGTGATACATCTTTGTATATAGCTTTTGATTTCATTTCTAAAAAGTTCCTGACTATAGAATAATCTTATACATTTCTTTAAAAAATGCTATTTTGAATTAAATAACATATTTCTTCTAAAAGTTGACCATCTTATTTTCTATTACAGTGTTCTTGTAAGGTAGATAAAAGAAATAGTATTTCAGATAATGCTAGTAATGTTTAGATTTGTCAGTGGATAATAAATCATTTGGGGAGTCAGGTCTAGAACTCATGTATTTCTCCTTGAATTTCAGGCATATTTCCAACATTGAATGTATGAAATTGGATTTCCAAAGCCAACATAATTGAAGGTGTTGCTCCATGAATTCCAGTTTAAAAAAAATAATTCATAATAAAATTATGTATTTTGTAAAACTTTCTACTACAATTCAGTTATACAGTCAATAAATAATCATTTTATATTTTCAAGGATGGTACTAGTTTCTGAAAATAACAATAACAATGTAAGATAGTATGTATCCTATGGTACAGTAAGGAGGTTTGGTGGTCTAGTGGTTAAGAATTTGACTGCTAACCAAAAAGATCAGTTGTTCAAATCTACAAGCTACTCAATGGAAGAAAGGTGAGGCATTCTGCTTCTGTAAAGATTTGTAGCCTTGGAAACCCAATGGGGGTTGCTCTGAGTTGGAATCGGCTTGATGGCAGTAAGTTTGGTTTTGGTTTTTTATAGTACATTAACTTCTTGTGTATATTAGTCAGATTTCTTCTTTGATAATGCTACTTAACAAAAACACAAAAATCTTAGTGGATTACAACAAATACTTTACACACTCACATATCTTCAAATCAGCTATGGTTTGACTAATCTTTGCTGGATGGATTATGGATTTCAGATCAGTTTCAGGTCTGCTCTCCATGTCTGCATTCTAGAATCCAGACTGAAGAAATAACAATCACCTGAGGCTTAATGGTGGAAGGAGAAAGCTCCATAAGCCCTATCCAGCCGAAGAAACACATTTAAACCTTCAGCTTATGTCACATCCACTGGCTAAAGCAAGTCATATGACAAGCTGAACATTAGTGCAGTGGGAAGAAGAGATTGAGTCAAGTACATTCCATCTGGATCAGTAATCTGATGCATGCCAAACTACCTCTAAATTTAATGGCTTAAAACAGTAACAGATTTATTTAATTTTTTAAATTTCTCAGCAGTCCATGAGTTGTTTGGTTGGTTTTACCAGTCTGGGCCAGGATAGGCTGACCTGGGCTGGTCTCATTCATGCATCTATGGTCAGGTGGCAGGCAAGGTGGGGGCTGGATCATCTACAATCAGTGCAGGTGTGACAACTCATCCCTGTTCCATGCAGTTTTATTCTCCAGCAGGATTTGTTTGAGATTTTTCTTGAAAAGGTGGCACAGTTCAAGGGACAATGATGTTTTTAAGGCCTCTTGAGCCTAGGCTTGGAACTTGTGCAGACCTGGATCCAATATGCAGCCTGAGACCAGGTCAGCTGAGCCCAGCCCAGGTCACTAAACACTACCTTCTCTGCAGACATAGGAATAAGTGATTATTTTCTTAAGCCACTGAGTTTCTGGGTGATAGCTATGCAGCATTATTGTAGATATAGTTAACTAATTCCTAAAATTTCCAAGGAAATGAGCTGAATTATCTGTCCATAACTTAGATACACATTTACAAACACAAAATTCAGATAAACAAATTCTATATAAAATATTACATTTGGAGGATCATTCATATTCTACCTTAATAATTTTGCCACATCTATACAACCTCTGCAGGGAGCTCTTGTGGTATAGTGGTTAAGGCATTTGGCTGCTAACCAAAAGGTTGGTGGTTCAAACCCACCAGCTTCTCTGCAGAAGAAAGATGAGACAGTCTGCTTCTGTAGAGATTTACATCCTTGGAAACCCAACAGGGGCCACTATGAGTTAGAATTGACTTGATGGCAATAAATTTGGTTTGGTTTGTGCAACCTATGTACTTACTCATTGTTTTCTTTGACATAAATGCAAATCAATCATTTCAATAAAATTTCTACCTACCCATATTCAAGCAATAATTTCCAAGAAGATTCATGTACTAACTGTATTTTCCATGTTCTTGTTAGGTGTAGTCAAGTTGGTTCCATCTCATAGTGACTCTATGTACAACAGAATGAAACATCACCTGCTCCTGTTTCTCACAATCTTTGCTGTGCTTGAGCCCAACATTGCAGCAACTGTGTCAATCCGTCTCATTGAGGGTATTCCTCTTTTTCACTAAACTCTACTTTACCAAGCCAGACATCCTTCTCCAAGGACTGATAAAATGACCAAATACAAGAGATGAAGTCTTGCCATACTTACTTCTAAGGAACATTCTGGCTGTATATCTTCCAAGACAGATTTGTTCCTTCTTCTGACAGTCCATAGTATATTCAATATTCTTCTCCAACACTGCAATTCAAATGCATCAATTCTTGCTCACTCTTCTTTATTCATTGTCCAGCTTTCACATGCTTACAAGGCTATTGACAATACCATGGTTTTGGTGAGGCACACTTTAGTCTTCAAAGGGAAATCTTTGCTCTTTAATACTTTAAACAGGTTTTTTTCAGCAGATTTGCCCAATACAATACATCATTTGGTTTCTTGGCTGCTGCATCCATGGACAGTAATTGTGGATCTAAGTAAAATGAAATCCTTGACAACTTCAATCATTTTCCCATTTTTCATGACATTTCTTATTGGTCCAGTTGTGAGGATTTTTGTTTTCTTTATGTTGACATATGGTCCATACTGAAGACTGTAGTCTTTTTTAATTGTGATTTGGGTGAAAGTTTGAAGAACAAATTCACTTTCCATACAGCAGCTCACACATACTTTGTCACATAACATTGACTACAATTTTCCACAATGCAACAGCTCCCCTCTCACTTCCTCCCCATAGTTACCTCTTCCCTGTGTCCTTTCCTCCATGCACTCCTGCCCCCTGAGCTGTGTTCTCCTTGTGCATACACAGCACTTCTATTCTACCATGATTGTTCTCTCCAAGGAGTGTATCTACCTAACGTAAATGTTCAGCTCATGTGCCTGTCTTTGTTTGGCTGGAAGCCACAGGAGTGGGTTCAATTCCAGACCTGAAGGGCAGCTAGGGGCCGTAGTCTTAGTGGTTCCATCAGACCAACAAATCTAGTCCCCCTCTTTTTTTTTCCAAATGATTTTGAGTTTTGTTCCATGTTGTTCTCCCACTTTATCCAGGATCTCCTGCATAGATCACCTTCCCAGTGGTTGACATGGTAGCCAGGCACCATCTAGTTCTTCTGGTCTCATAGTTGTATAGCTAAGGATTGCAAAGTGTACCAGTCACTTGGACTAATTGTTTCCATGGGTTTTTGGTTTTCTTCATTCTTCTTTGCTCTGGACAAGGAGAGATCCGTTGTTGCATCTAGATGGCTGCTTGCAACCTTTTAAAATCCCAGTCGCTACTTGCCAAAGTAGGATGTGGGACAATGATTTTGTGTAGTATGTTATGTCAATTGAGCTTGATGTCTCCTGGGACTATAGTCCCTAGTACACAGGTCTAGCTTGCTCCCTCTGGGCAGCGGGCTGTGGCCAAGAAGTGACTACAACCTTGCCCCTTGTCAGCTCTTCTATATGCCTGGGATCTTACAGAACATACAAATATACTTGTAGAAACATTGTCTGCCAACCCTATACATGGTCATGGGCACACTCCCCCCAAGTAAACATACCTAATAGTTCAACCTGTCCACCCATCTATATACCTGTATATCAATGTTTGTGAAGGCTGTAGTCTTTAATCTTCTTCAGTAAGTGCTTCAAGTCTTCTTCACTTTCCGCAAGCAAGGTTGTGTCATCTGCATTTTGCAGGTTGTTAATGAGTCTTCCTCCAAACCCATGCTACCATCTTCTTCATACCGTCCAACTTCTCAGATTATTTGTTCAGTGTATAGATTGAATAAATATGGTGAAATGATACAGAGCAGATGCACAGCTTTACTGATTTTAAACCATGCATTATCTCCTTGTTCGATTTGAACAACTGCTTCTTAGTTTATGTACAGGTCCTTCATGAGCACAATGACGTGTTCTGGAATTCCCATTCTTCTCAAAGTTATCCATAGTTTGTTACAATTCACACAGTCAAATGCCTTTGAATAGTCAACAAAACTTAGGTAAACATCTTTCTGGTATTCTTTGTTTTCAGCCAAGATATATCCGGCATCAGCAATGATATCCCCTATTCCACATCATCTTCTGAATCTGGTTTGAATTTCTGGCAGTTCTGTGTTGGTGTACTGCTGCAAATGTTTTTTTAATTATTTTTAGCATTTTTTTTTTACCTTGTACATGATATTAATAAGAAGCTCTGATTGCACAGTGGTTAAGGCATTTGACTGCTGACTAAAAAGTTGGAGGTTCAAACCCACCAATTGCTCTGTGGGAGAAAGATGAGTGAATCTGCTTCCTTAAAGATGTACAGCCTTTGAAACTCCATGGGGCGGTCAGATGCTGTCTTATAGGGAGGCTATGAGTTAGAATCAACTGGATGACAGTTGATTTGGTTTTGGTGATATTAGTGATACTCGATAATTTCTACACTCTATTGGATCATCTTTCTTTGAAATGAGCACAATATGGATCTCTCCTAGTCAGTTGGCCATATAGATGTCTTCCAAATCTGGCATAAACAACTGAGTGCCTTCATCTCAATGGGTATTCCTCCAATTCTTGGAACTTTGTTTTGCTCCAGTGCCTTCAGAGCAGCTTGAACTTCTTCCTTAAATACCATTGGATCTTGATCATATGCTACCTTCTAAAATGGTTGAATGTCAAACAATTGTTTCTGGTCCAAAACTCTGAATATTCCTTCCATCTTCTTTTGATGCTTCCTGCATCATTCAATATTTTGTCCAATCCCTCAATATTGCAACTCGAGTCTTGAATTTTTTTCAGTTCTCTCAACTTGAGAAATGCTGAGTATGTTTGTTCTGGTTACCTAGTGCCACTCTCTGAGGAGTCAGCTGCAGGGATTCAGGTGAGAGGAGGGACCCCAGGCCACACCCCAAAGTAGTAAGGCAGGAAAGTAGGGGAAAGGAGAGAAAAAGGCCAGGGGACTGGGACAGAGCCAGGAGTCAGCTGCAGGGATCAAGGTGAGGAGAGGGAACGCTGGCCACGCCCCACAAGCGGCAAGGCAGGAAAGTGGGGGAAGGGAGAGGAGAAAGGCCAGGGGGGCCATTACAGAGTGAGGAGGCAGCAACAGGTGTCCAGGTAAGGAGAGGTTGGAGAGGTTTTGAAGAGCTAAGGGAGACAAACTTGTCTGTCAGTTTGTCCTACTGTGGTGACATGTTACTGTGAGTATTGAGGCTGTGCCACCAGTGTTTTAAACCCAGCGGGGCGTGCCTGGTGCATAGGTTTCAGCACAGCTTGCAGACTGAGACAGACTAGGAAGAAGGAAGAGGCCATCCACTTCTCAAAGAATTAGCCAGGGAAAAGCTTATGAATAGCAGAGAAACACTGTCTGATATATTACTGTGCAACTTTATGAATAGTCCAGAAACATTGTCCAATACAGAGGAGGAGGATGAGTCACTTTGGTCAGAAGGCTCTCAAAATACAAATGGGAAAGAGCTGCATCATCAGAGTAAAACCAGCCTTACTGATATGAGTAAGGTAAATCTTTCAAAACCTCCATCTGCCGATGTGGCCCAAGTCAAATTGAAGAGAAACAGCTGCAAACATCTATTAATAATCAGAATATGAATATACAAAGTATGAATCTAGGAAAATTGGAAGTTGTCAAAAATGAAATGGACTGCATACAGATTGATATCCTAGACAATAGTGAGCTGAAATAGACTGGTTTTGGCCATTTTGAATCAGACAGGCATATGATTTTCTATGCTGGGAATGACAATTGAAGAGGAATGGCATGGCATTCATTATCACAAAGGATGTTTCATGATCTGTCCTGAAGTACAATGCTGTCAATGATAGGATAATGTTTTTCATACACCTACTAGAAAGAACAGTTAATATGACTATTATTCAAATTTATGCACCAACCACCAGGCCAAAGATGAGGAAATTGAAGATTTTTATCAACTTCTGCAGTCTGAAATTGACTGAATATGCAATCAAGATGTGTTAATTATCACTGGTGACAGGATTGCAAAAATTGGAAACAAAGAAGAATCACTGGTAGTTGGAAAATTTGACCTTGGTGACAGAAATAATGCTGGAACTCGTATGGTAGAATTTTGCAAGACCAATGACTTATTCATTGCGAATACCTTTTTGCGACAACACAAACAGAGGCTGTACATGTAAACTTCGCCAGATGGAACACACAGGAATCAGATTGACTACATCTGTGGCAAAAGGTGATGGAAAAGCTCAATGTCTTCAGCCAAAATCAGGCCAGGAGCTGAATGCGGAACAGACCATCAACTGCTCATATGCAAATTCAACTTGAAGTTAAAGACAATTAAAACTAGTCCATGAGAGCCAAAGTATGATCTTGAATATATCCTCCTGAATTTAAAGACCATCTAAAGAATAGATTTGATGCCTTAAACACCAATGACCGAAAGCCAGAAGAATTGTGGGATGACATCAAGAACATCATACACGAAGAAAGCAAGAGGTCATTAAAAAGACAAGAAAAGAAGACCAAAATGGATGACAGAAGAGACTCTGAAACTTGCCCTTGAGTGGAGAGTAGCTAAAGCAAATGGAAAAAATGACAAAAGAATTGAACAGAAGACTTCAAAGAGCAGCTGGAGCAGACAAAACCAATTACTATAATGAAATGTGCTAAGACTTGGAGTTAGAACAATAATAGGGAAGAACATGCTCAGTATTTCTCAAGCTGAAAGAACTGAGGAAAAAATTTAAGCCTCAAATTGCAATATTGAAAGATTCTATGGGCAAAATATTGAATGATGCAGGAAACATCAAAAGAAGATGGAAGGAATACAGAGTCACTGTACCAAAAAGAATTGGTAGATCTTCATCCATTTCAGGAAGTGGCATATGATCTAGGCCCAATGGTACTGAAGGAGGAAGTCGGAGCTGCAATGAAGGAATTGGCAAAGAACAAGGCTTCAGGAATTGACGGAATACCCATTGAGATATTTCTACAAACGGATGTCCCATTGGAGGAACTCTCTCTGTTATACCAAGAGATTTGGAAGACAGCTACCTGGCCAACTTACTGGAAGAGATCTATATTTGTACCCATTCCAAAGATCCATATTTGTACCCATCTGTACCCATGGAATGTGGAAATTACTGAACAATATCATTAATATCATACACAAGTAAGATCTTACTGAAGATAATTCAAAAATGGTTGCAGCAGTGTACTGACAGAGAACTTCCAGAGGTGCAAGCTGGATTCAGAAGAGGACGTGGAACAAGGGATATCATAGCTGCTGTCAGATGAACCTTGGCTCAAGGCAAAGAATACCAGAAAGATGTTTACTTGTGTTTTATTGACTACACAAAGGCATTTGATTGTGTGGCTCATAACAAATTGTGGATAACATTGAGAAGAATGGAAATTTCGAATACTTAATTGTACTCATGAGGAACCTGTACATTGACCAGGAGGCTGTCATTCGAAGACAACAAGGGGACACTTCATGGTTTAAAATCAAGAGGGGAGTGTGTCAGGGTTGTATCCTTTCCCCATACTTTCAATCTCTGTGCTGAGCAAACAATCCAAAAAGCTGAACTATATGATGAAAAATGTGGATCAAGATTGGAGGAAGAATCATTAACAACCTGCAATATGCTGATAACACAACTTTGCTTGCTGAAAGTGAGGATGACTTGAGTCACTAACTGATGAAGATTGAAGAATGCAGTCTGCAATGTGGATTACATCTCTATACAGAAAACAAAAATCTCACAACTGGACCTATAAGCAGCATCACAATAAATGGAGAAAAGATTGAGGTTGTCAAAGACTTCACATTGCTTGGTTCTACAATCAAAGCCAATGGAAGCAACAGTCAGGACATTAGACGACGTACAGCACTGGGCAAGTCAGCTGCAAAGGACCTCTTTCAAGTGCTGGGGAGCAAAGATGTCTCCTTAAGGACTAAGGTGCGCCTGACATGAGACATATTTTCAATCACCTCATATGCATGTGAGAGCTGGATAATGAATAAGGAAGACCAAAGAAGAGTTGATGCTTTTGAGTTGTGGTGCTGGTGAAGAATACTGAAAGTACCATGGACTGCTAAAAGAACTAACAGATCTCGCCTGGAGGAAGTGCAGCCAAATTTCTCCTTGGAAGCAAGAATGGCCAGACTTTGTCTCACCTACTTTGGTCATGTTGTCAGAAGGGACCATTCCCTGGAAAAGGATGTCATGCTTGGTAAGGTGGAGGTTCAATGAAAGAGGGGAAGGCTTTCAATGAGATGGATTGACACAGTGGCTGTAACGATGGGCTCAAGTATAGCAAGGATCATGGAGCTGGCGTGGGATCAGGCGGTGTTTTGTTCTGCTGTGCATAGGGTCGCTGTGAGTTGGAAATGACTTGACAGCACCTAACAACAACAACAACAAGTGCTGCTCTGACAAGAATATACCACAAATGGGATGGCTTGAACAAACAGGAGTTTATTCTCTTACAGTTTGGAGGCTTTCAGTCCGAATTCAAAGTGCCAGGCTCTAGAGCCTGGGTGAAAGCCCCTCAAACTTGGGCTTTAGCTCTGCCTCCTGCTGCCAGCCCACAGAAGCTAGAGACTTTTCTTCACTCAGACCACTGCTGGCTACGGAGGCTGACTAGCCCAAGATTGACAGGTAAAAAGGCATAGTCCCAATGTTACCAAACCACATGGCAGGCCATTAATTCAAGTCCATTAAAAATCCCAAGATTGGCAGAGTATGGCAGGCTGCTGAACAACGACTCAGCTGCATATAGGGTTCAAGCATGCCATAAGCTAGAGACCATTCCCAAAGCTGTTTCTTATATACGGGAAGCAGACCACATACCCCAAACAACTACTCAGCTGCTCCAATAGATTCCACCATGGAGTTAATTACCAATCTCACCATGGGGAATAACTACATTCAGCTGCCCAGCCACTCAACCAGGCCCGGCCAAGTTGACACACAAACTTCACCACAATGTTCTTCCCTTTTGATTTGCTAACTCTAGGTTTTTGCAGATTTTGTTATAATACTTTGTCTTCTCAATCTTTGTTCAGCTCTTTTACTTCATCATTTCCTCCATTTATTTTAGCTAATAGCTGTTCAAGAGCAAGTTTCAGAGTCTCTTCTGACATCCATTTTAGTGTTTTCTTTCTTTCTTGTCTTTTTAATGACCTTTTGCTTTCTTCGTGTGTGATGCCTTGATGTTATCACACAATTCGTCTGGTCTTTGGTCATTGGTGTTCAGTGCATTGCATCTGTTCTTCATATGGTTTCTAAATCCAGGTGGTATATATTCATGTTTCTATTTTGGCCCTCTTGTATTTGTTTTAATTTTCTTCAGTTTCAACTTCTACTTGCACATTAGGCTTGCTGGTCCTTTCCACAATTGGCCCCTGGCCATGTTCTGACTGATGATATTGAGCTTCTCCATTGTCTCATTCCACAGATATAGTCAATTTGATTCATCTGTGTCCTATCTGGCTACTCCACATATATGGTTGCTGATGTTGAAAAACGTATTTGCAATGAATAAGTTGTTGGTCCTGCAGAATTCTATCATGCATGCTCCAATGTCATTTCTGTCACCAAGGTCATATTTTCCAACTGCTGATGTTTTGTCTTTGTTTCCAATTTTTACATTACAATAATTAGGAAATATCAATACATCTTGATTGCACCTTTGTTCAATTTCAGACTGCAGAAGTTGGCTAAAATTTTCAGCTTCTTCATCTTTGGTTTTATTGGTTGGTGGGTGAATTTGAATAATAGTAGTATTAACTAGTCTTCCTTGCAAGGTTATGGACGTTATTCTAACACTGACAGCATTGTATTTCAGTATAGATCTTTTAATATTCTTTTTGATAATGAATGTGATTCCATTCTTCTTCAAATTGTCATTCACAGCATAGTAGACCATGTGATTGTCCAATTCAAAATGGACAATACCAATCTATTTCGACTCACTAACACCTAGGATATCTATGTTTATGTGTTCCATTCCATTTTTTCAGACTTCCAGTTTTCCTAGATTCATACTTTGTACATTCCACATTCCAGTTATTAAAGGATATTTACAACTGTTTCTTCTCATATTTAGTCTTGCCACCTCAGTAAATGAAGATCCTGAAACCTTTACTCCATCCACATAATTAAGGATGATTCTACTTTGAGGAGGTAGCTCTTTCCCAGTCATATTTTGAGTGTTTCCAACCTGAGGCATTCATCTTCTGGCACCATATCAGACAATGTTTTGTTGCTATTCATAAGGTTTTCAGTGCTAGTTTTTCAGAAGTGGATGGTCCTTGCCTTCTTCCAAGTCAGTCTTATTTTGGAAGCTCCCTTGAAACCTGTCCACTATTGTTGATCCTGCTGGTATTTGAGACACCAGTGGCAAAGCTTCCAGCATCACAGAAATATTCAAGTCACCACAGTATGATAAAGTAACAGATGAGTAGTGGGTATTTTTCTTATGTATATCTATATTGATGTTTATATCTATGTATGAATCTGTCTATATATCTTTCTATATATATATATACACATACTGTGGCAATGATTATTGCCTGTGTTCACCAAATACACCCTCCCCTTTTTTTTTTTCTTGGTCACATAGGAAGAGTATATTTCCCATCTAGGCTGTGTGACTGAATTTTGGCCAAGTATTGGTACGGATATAGTCATTTCTAGACTTGGTCCCTGCACTATCGTCCCTCTTCCTTCCCTTTGTGTATTTGCTGAATACAAATAATACAGTTAAGGACTCCAAACCAAAACCAAACCAAACTCACTGCCATCAAGTCAGATCCAACTCATAGCAACCCCTCCTTGGGTGGTATCACAATGAAAGTAGATTGCCCAATCTTCCTTCTAAACAGTGGCTGGTAAGTTTGAACTGCTAGCCTTCTGGTTATCAATTAAATGCCTTAGACACTATGCCACAAGGTTCTTAAAAATGGCAGAGTCGGTAGAGGGAAAGAGGCTTGATTTTTTAATGATCTTGTGGATCAGAGGCTTCATTCTCTATCATCCTCTGACACCCCACCAACCTACACTGGACTATTTAATGAAAAATAAAGATTTACTGTGTTAAGCCACTGAGATTTTGAGGGGTATATTTCCACATTTAGAGTTACCTTGACTAATAAAAATGCATAACCCTTAAAATTAAGTATATTCATCTGCTAACTAGACAGCTGGCAATTCAACCCACCAGCCACTCCTCAGAAGGAAGGTTGGGCAATCTACTTCCGTAGTGATACTGCCTTGGAAACCCAAAGAAGGGTTGCTATGAGTTGATTCCGACTTGATGGCAAATAACAATAACAACAACATCCATTTGTTATCTAAAATTATCTGCTGTACCACCTGTGACACATATACCACACTTGGGAATACTGCTGTGATCCAAATCCCCATTTTATAATCAAGAAAACTGGGCTCCAGAGAGGAAAGATGTATATAGTGAGCTACAACAGGAGCTGGAACTCGAATCCAGGATGTTCAAGTCCTAGACTGGCTGTGTTTCCACAAACGGTGTCTGTGAATTCAGGCCTCCAGGAACTGCAAGAGCAGCTCCCCTCAGGATTATGAAATACCTTTTAACAAACACTGCCAGTGTCCCTTATACCCTGAATACTCACTGATAGATCCATGGACTTATTACTTCAAACAAGGGTGACACTGCCTGAGGGCATTCTCTGGCCATAGGAGTGTGCCCAACTCTCACTCAATGATTGATATCTGAGGAGAAGTCCTCAGCCATTGACAAACAAGAGTTGTTGGATAAATACCCCACTTTCCTTTCACTGTGTGGTATAACTGAAGTGTGCTCTATAATCTGAGTCAGATTCAGCCCCAATTGCATAGTGATAACCTGTTCATGTTTTGACTCCTTCCCTCCCATTCTCACTTTCCCACTGTTGTTGTTGTTGTTATGTGCCGTCGAGTCAGACCTGACTCATAGCGACCCATCCTTGGGTTTCCGAGGCAGTATCACTATGGAAGTAGATTGCCCTTCCTTCCGAGGAGTGGCTGGTGGGTTTGAACTGCCAGTCTTCTGGTTAGCAGTCAAGTGGTTTAGGGACTATGCTACCAGAGCTTCTTAATGTGTGTGTGTGTGTGTGTGTGTATATATATATATATATATATATATATATACCCTAAAATTATGAGAACTAGCAATAAAGGAGCCTACTGAGAAAGATCTCACTTTTAGTCATATATAAGAGAAAAAAATTACCAGCTCATCCGACAAGACACATTGGAGATAACCTGTACCATCCAACTACCCTACCAAATAAGGCATAGGGAGTGAGGGAAGTCATCTCTGAGGAGGTGACATGTAAATAGAGATGTAAATTTGTGGAAGAATGACTATGGCAAGAAGATTCCTGGCAAAAGATTCATTAATTGCAAGAGTAGTCTGTGAAATGGAAAAGGGCTTGGTATGTCTAACCAGAAAAACAGTTGGTGTCAAGTTGATTCTGACTCATGGTGACCCATTTATGTCAGAGTAGAACTGTTCTCCATAGGGTTTTCAGTGACTGATTTTTCAGAAAGTCGTCAGGCCTGTCTTCTGAAATGCCTTTGGTTAGACATGAACTTCAAACCTTTCAGTTAGCAACCAAATTTATTAAACTTTTGTGCCATGAAGGAACTCCTTGTCATATTTATGGCATAGATATGAGCCCCCTGGGGGTGTGGTTGGAGAAATGTGCACAAGTTAGATCCCTGTGGAGAGATTTGGACTT
Organism: Orycteropus afer afer; assembly: GCF_000298275.1. Lineage (NCBI taxonomy): Eukaryota > Metazoa > Chordata > Mammalia > Tubulidentata > Orycteropodidae > Orycteropus > Orycteropus afer. The sequence continues at coordinate 763,447 of NW_006921745.1, read as the reverse complement.
AAGAGAGATGGGAAGACAATGAAAGGTCTTAAGCAGAAGAGCCATTTGACATGATTTATGTTTCCAAAGTTCAGTACCAGATCTTTCTAGAAAACCCAGACACCAAGACAGCACCATCAAGGGGAGACTTATGCAAGAACCTTTTTGGAAGGAGACAACATAGCAGGATCATACTTACACAGCCTGAGGGCTCCCTCTTCGTAGGAAGTCTGGGGCCTGGTGGGATCTAGTGTCTCTGTGCACTCTGCCATCCCTGCCCTCTGCCATCCATTCTAACCACAGCTCCACTCTCCAATCAGAAAAGGCTAGTGGAAGTGACCTCGGAGGATGAAGAAGTCCTCGTTGTTTTTCTAAATAGTCATCTTGGGCCTTATTCTGTCTAAACTTCTAGGTGCCTCATTCCAATTCTAAAGTGGATTTAATTCAATTAGGAAAAAAATATGATTAAAAAGTCATTTTCCCCATACTTTTCTCCATACCAAATAAATATCTTTTTGCACAACACCTTGTTAAAATTATTAAAGGAGGACCCAGCAACATTTCCATGCCCAGGGGAAGAATTCTATTACAAAGGTGTACAAAATGGACCCTTGCAAATTCCAATGATGGATACTGGGAATGGCAGGGAAAAACTGTGAGTTCTTGATATAAAATAAGTGAATAAAAGTGGCCCCAATAGCAGGAACAACAGAGCTCTCTGAGGAGTCTCTGTCATTACTTTCCCTCACATGTGAGGAGTTCTACTGCACAAGAAATTATATTGTTTCAGGATTGCAACTAAGATGTCACAAAATTAAAATAAAACCATGGAAATATAAAACCAATCAGTTGTCAAAAGACTGTCTCCAAATATAGAGATGCTTTAGTGATATTACTTGAGTGATTATATTCATGAAGACGCTGAGAAATCTTATGATGTTGTTTTATGCAAAATGATTTGAAAAGCTGTTTTTGGTGTGAGCCAATGTGACAAGCATTTGGACAACCACTGTTTTCCTCTAAGAGGCACATTTATTGTAACTTCAAAATGGATTTGAAGAATTGGATCAGAAATTGTTTTAAGAGGTGGATTTATCATTACAGGTTTGTGTTTCGTACACTAAATCTCCCATCCCTGCTCAAAAGTTTAAAAAAATAGTTTGACATTACAAATGATCTTCTTTGTTTTACATTAGGAGAGCTTGTAATTTTTATAGGCACACAAACTACTAGTAAACTTAAATCTCTACAAATTGTGGCATGAAGATAAATAGGTAATTACTATAAAAAAATGAATGATAAATCACCGCAGATGGAAAATACAATTTACTGCTGAATCAAGTTGTTGAATCAAGTTAGCTGAATCAAGTTGTTGCTTTTTTTCATATTATTATTTAATTTGTCTCTTTTTTAGTTCATAAGGGCACATTTTACTAAAATAAATATTATTTCAAGTGCACCAAGGTAAACTACTTATTAACAAAAGACCTGGTAAGATAGAAAGTTTTCTAGAATTTGAATGAAAAAAGAGGTATTTTCATTAGCTCAGAGAGGCCAAAGAAACCCATTCAATACTCATTCCTTAACCCCTCTTGTGTGTTACAGGAAACAAGGGGGATGGCCATACAGTTCTTGACAGCTTGATGTTAGATTTCCAGGAATTTTTTGAGCTAATTTTAAACAGAGCCATACATTAAGAGTTAAATCATGCCAACTTACAATTAAATCAATTATATTTAAAGCAAAGGTAATAAATACTCAAATCTCATCACTTCCTAATTATTTTGCTACATTTTATAATGGGTGTGCTCTTGAATTTATTCAGTCTATTGGCGTAGTGCCTGAGGCATTTGACTTTTAACCACAGGCTGGGGGTTCAAACCTACCAGCCACTCCTCAGAAGGAAGATTGAGCAATCTACTTCCTGGATGATACCTCGGAAACCCAAGGAGGGATCTCTGTGAATTGAATTGACTTGCCAGTGAGTTTGGTTTGGTTTGGTAATTGTAATTATATTGTGGAAATACTACATACTGGTGTGATTTTGCTCATCTCTTTCTAACTCCACATTCAGTGATCACATTTAGGTAGCTTGAAATTGGTCATAGAGTGAGTATTCATACCATGGAAAAGAGCAAAGTTACAGATCAGGGCTTCTCTCCCTCCCCAGCTCATTGTTAAATATTTATCAACATCCCACTTTCTCTGCTAGCCCTAGAAGGGGAGGGGCAGCATGTCTTAAGAAAGTTTGCCATCTAAGGGAACCCACAATATTTTTTGCTGCATTTCCAATTTTTCTTTATTTTTAAGTTTTTGCAGGTCATTGCATCAGGGAAAACTAAATCTACATTTGTGCTATTTCCAATTGCCCACAGTAAAAATCCACATGTATTCTTCTTCTCTTTACTTTTCTTTGCACATAAATATTTAAATATTTAAAATATTTATGCAAATCACATTAAAAAATTTTATAGTAACTCTGTGTTACATATCTTTCTTTGAAAATTTATTTTCAGTGTTTAAAGGTTTGTGCTGATAAAGGAGTTGCTGCTGTGTGGTACAAAAAGTTAAGTGCTTGACTATTGACACAAAGGTTGGTGGTTCAGACCTACCCAGCAGCACCTCAGAAGCCCTGGTGATGTGCTTCTGAAAGGTCACAGCCTTGAAAATCCCAGGGAGCAGTTCTACTGTGCACACATGAGGTTGCTGTGAGTTGGAGAGTTGACTGGACAGCAAGTTTTTTTTCTGTTTTTAATGGCATGGAAAATCCAAAATAACAGTAAATGAAATAGAACCTCCTTCTGTCATTCAGTTGGGTGGATTGCAGTGGCCTGAGACTTCCTGAATTTGGCAGGTAGAGAAAGGGACCTTGGATCTAGTAGGTAGTAAGGACACTGGTCCTTATTAAGACCCACATAAGTAGAAAACATGCTTTCTCTTGGTATGTAAACACAGGCATGTTTAAAAATGATGGGTATAAGCAATTTGTGCACAGATTCCTGGAAAGTGAATGTATTAAATCAGAATTTATAGACATTTCAAATTTAGCATATTTACAGCTGAAGTCTTGATTTTACCTTTTAAACATTCATTCATTCCATGAGCTTCTGCCTTTCTACTCTCATATAATACTACCATCATCCCTCAGTTATCAAATTTCTCTTTCTCCCGTGCCCTCCACAGACTATCCATCAGCAGCAGGTCCTGCTTATTCTACACCCCTAAAATGTATCTGGAATTCACCCACTGCTCATCCCCAGTGCCAGCCCCTCATCAGGCCTCTGTCATCTTTCATTAGGCTTCTGCAACAGCCAGCCTTTTCCTTGGCCTTCCCATGTGCACTGTTCTCCGATCTGTTTCTCTCTATAGCAGTAGAAAACTTCCAAGGACATTGAGGCAATTCTGACTCATAGTGATCTCAATTGGGTTTCTGAGGCTGTAAATCTTTACAGAAGCAGATTGACCAACTCTCTTCCACTGGGCAACTGATGCATTTGAACTATTGACCTTTTGGTTATCAGCCAAAATGCTTTAATCCTTATACCACTAGAGCTCCTTACCCTATAGGAGTATGAATGATCTTTTAACATACAAATCAGATCATGTCACTCACTAGCTTAAAGCCCTCCCACTATTGTTCATTGTGTTAGCTGCCATTGAGTCAGCCTCTGACTCAGGTGGCTCCGTGCACAATGGAACAAAATGCTACCCAGTCCTGTGCCATTCCCATCATTGCTTGCAGATCGGACCATTGTGATGCACAGGGTGTTAATTGGCTGATTTTTGGAAGTAGATCACCAGGCCTTTCTTCCTAGTCATCTTAGTTTGAAAGATCTGCTGAAACCTGTTCAGCATCATAGCAACACGCAAGGGACCACTGACAGATAGGTACTGGCTATACATGAGGTGCATTGGCTGGAAATCAAACTTTGATTTCCTGCCTGGAAGGCCAGAATTCTACCACTGAACCATCACTATCCTCTAAGCCAGTTGTATGTGAGTTAATTCTGACTTGTGGAGACTTCATGTGAGTCAGAGTAGAACTATTCTCATGTGTTTTTTGATAGTTGATTTTTCTGAAGTGCGTTGCCAGACCTTTCCTGCAAGGCACCTGTTGGTGGGTGAACATTCAACCCTTTGGTTAACAACTGAAAATGTTAACTATTTGCATCACTTATAATAAAATTCAAAGTCTTTACCATGTTCCACAAGGCTCTGCAATAACCTGGTCTTTGCCTGTTTTCCCTATCTCGCATCCAGCCATTCTCTCCTGCTTCCTAAACTCCAGGCTCATTGTTTTTCTGACAGTTTTTGAAATACACTGCCTTTGCATAAACAGTTTCCTTATCTGGATCATCTCCAGGTTCTCCCATCCCTAAAAGCCTAGCTCCTTTTTATCCTTCAGGTATTAGTTGAAAAGTCACCTCCTGCAAGAGATCTTCCTGTATCATCCCATATAAAATAGCCTCCCCATTGTCTTCACCACGGGTTTGTATCACTTTCATTTATTGAATTTATCTTCATTTGTTACTTTGTGTTATTTGCTTATAGGGGTATTGGTGGTTCAGTGGTAGAATTCTCACCTTCCATGCAGGAGATCTATTTTTGAGTCTCAGCTAATGCACCTCATATGAACCCACCACCCCTCTGTCAGTGGAGGCATTCATGTTGCTGTGATGCTGAATGGCATTTAATGAAGCTTAACTGAGCAAGTTTCAGTAGTGCTTTCAGACTAAGATGGGCTAGAAAGAAAGGGCTGGTGATCTATTTCCATAAAACAGCCAATGAGAATGCTGTGGATCACAATAGTACTATCTTCTACCAATCATCTACTATCTAGCACAAGACTGGAAGACTGGAGAGTATTTTGTTCCATTGTGCATAGAGTCGGTATGAATAGGGGGCTGACTCAATAGCTGCTAACATCAATAGCAACATTATTTTGTTTTTTGTCTTGTTCCCCAACTAGTCTATGAGCTCCAAGAGCTGAGGGGCTGTATCAGTTGATTCATCACAGTATCCCTGGCACATGGCGGGCACTCTGTAATATTTTTGGAATGAGTGAAGAAGGGACAGTTGCATATGAATATTTTTATAAGCCCAGAGTTACTACCACTTTCAAATGAAAATAAACATGATAAACATGTATAAATACATGTATAAGGTGAAATATCACATGCAAGTAAAATCTTACTGAAGATAATTCAAAAACAGTTATAGCAGTATATTGACAGAGAACTTCCATAAATGCAAGCTGGATTCAGAAGATGACACAGAATGAGGGATATCATTGCTGATGTCAGATAGATCTTGACTCAAAGCAAAGAATATCAGAAAGATGTTTACTTATGTTTTATTGACTAAGCAAAGGCATTTGATTGTGTGGCTCATCACAAATTATGGACAACATTGAGAAGAATGGGAATTCCAGAACACTTAATTGTACTTATGAAGAACCTGTACATAGACAAGAGGTTGTCATTCAAACAGAACAAGGGAACACTGCATGGTTTAAAATAAAGAAAAGAGTGCATCAGAGTTGTATCCTTTCACCACACTTCCTTAATATATATGCTGAGCAAATAATCCGCGAAGCTGGATTATATGAAGAAGAACGTGGCATCAGGATTGGAGGAAGAATCATTAACAACCTGTGATATGATGACAAGACAACTTTGCTTGCTGAAAGTGAGGATGACTTGAAGCACTTACTGATGAAGATTAAAGAATACGGTCTGCAGTATGGATTACATCTCAATATAAAGAAAGCAAAATCCTCACAACTGGACCTATAAACAGCATCATGATAAATGGAGAAAAAAGTGAAATTGTCTAAGACTTTGCATTGTTTGGTTCTACAATCGACACCAATGGAAGCAGCAGTCAAGACATCAGATGACTTATAGCACTGGGCAAATGGGCTGCAAAGAACCTCTTTCAAGTGCTGAAGAGCAGACATATCTCCTTGAGGACTAAGGTGAGCCTGACACAAGCCATGGTATTTTCAGTCACCTCATATGCATGTGAGAGATGGACAATGAATAAGGAAGACCAAAGAGAAGTTGATGCTTTTGAGTTGTGGTGCTGGTGAAGAATGCTGAGAGTACCATGGACTGCTAAAAGATTTAACAAACCTATCCTGGAGGAAGTGCAGCCAGAGTGCTCCTTGGAAGCGAGAATAGCCAAACTTCATCTCATCTACTTTGGTCATGTTGTCAGAAGGGACCATTCCCTGGAGAAGGATGTCATCCTTGGTAAGGTAGAGGGTTGATGAAAGAGGGGAAGTCCCTCAACAAGATGGATTGACACAGTAGCTGCAGCGATGGGCTCAAGTATAGCAAGGATCATGGAGCTAGCATGGGACAGGGCAGTGTTTCATTCTGCTGTGCATAGGGTTGCTATGAGTCCGAAATGATTTGATGGCGCCTAACAAGAAGGTGAAACCTTATACCAAGAATTTGTTTCCCTACACTCTCATGCATTTTCTCCCACTTCCATGCCTTTAATTTATTCCTCTTCCTTTTGCCTGGAATACCTTCCCCACCACCACTGGTTGTTGTGAGGTCCCATCTCAAGTATAGCCTCCTCATGAACTTCCCCTGATCTACCCAGTGGATTCAGCTTTTACTGCTCATGCCTTGCAAAAGTCTCCTATCTGAGACAATTCATCCTCCAGGGAACCTTATAGCCTGCTTTATAGATAATATAGCCCTCAATAAATTATTTAAATTCATTTGGTCCTTATTAAAAAATGAAAAAAAAAATCAGCTAATTACACAAACGTTTCCAAATGTTCAGATGTTTATCCTCGTGGAGAACAAAAGAAAACTCTGAATGACTGATTAAGTGTTTTCATTTTTACCTCTGTGGTTTAGAATTGTTTAAGCACCATCCCATGGTTTGTTTCTTATCAGTTTAAACATATTCTTTTTCTTGCTCAAACAGTGCAACTTTTCCTCCATCTAGGGCTTCTTCTTTCAAGAAAGGCCAAGAAATACTAATATTGGTAATGAATATAGAGTGGAATTCACTTTGCTCATTTTGTGGGAAGCATCATGGCAGACTTGCTCAAAGGGTTGAGTCTATTCATGCCAGGATCAAAGGACAGGTGACCTAGATTCTGGCCTGAAGTTTGCAGCACACTATTTTTGCAACTCTGCCTCCAGCTTCCAAAGAAGGTCACCCTGAAATGATGGGGTTTGTGATGACTTCATCTTCTTAACTTAAAACACATAGAGAGGTAATATATCTCTCACTTTGGATGTTAACAAATCATGCCATTATTTGGCTTTGATCTCATACAGATATATCCTATAATCTGTCTACCCAGGATGTGGTCTGTGAACCTTTGGGGTGTTGGAAATGATTTCTATCTTGATAGAGTTGTAGATTTCACAGGTGCATGCATTAAAAAAAAAGGAAAAAAAAATTATGCAATGACCCACTTAGGACCTGTGTGTACATATTAATTTAAAAGGGAGAAAAAACAATAAAAATTAGGTACTATTATGGATTGAATTAATTTTCCCCCAAACAGGTGCTGAAATCCTAACCCTTGTACCAGTAAATATGACCCTGAAGGAAATAGAAGTTTTCTTTTGCTTTGTTAATAAGGCTAGATCAGTGTAGAGTGGATCCTAAACCTAATCACTTCTGAGTTATAAAAAGACCAGAATAGACACTGGGGAGAGACAAACTTCAAGAACAGCATGGAAAGCTAAGGGTTTCTGGCAGACACCAGAAACTAGGAGAGAGGTTCAATGATGGAATTGACATGGCTGAGGTCCTGATTTGAACTTTTAGCTTCCAGAACTGTGAGACAATGGATGTCTGTACTTTAAAGCAACACACTTGTGGTATTGCTGTTATAGGAGCACCAGATAACTGAACAGACACTGAAAAAAATCCAAGTAGTACAGAGTTAAAGAAATAAATCAACAGTCAAGTCCAATACCCAAGCAATTATCACACAGCGTGCCTGTTAGGCCAGCAGCCTCAGTAGCTCCAGGGAGCATATTAGAAGTGAAGACTCTTGGGTCCCACCTCAGATCTGCAGAATTAGGATCTGCATTCTAACAAGATTGCTTAGGTGAGCTTTGTGCATATCAAAGTTTGAGAAATGCTACCTTAAAAAAAAAAAAGAAAAAAATAAAGTGAGGCCAGTTTATCCTCTATAAGCTGAAACCTATAAGCTGATTTTATCAGCTGGGCTGCATTCTTTGTTTCTTATTTTGGTTGAAATATAGCCATTTCCTCCCTTTTCCCCACTTAGGTGTGCAGGCTCTTCTCTTCCCTCTCTCCTGCTCAGCCTCCACATGCCTTGGGTTGGTGTTGGAAGCTGTGATTCCGACTCAATTTTGCTCACAGCAAAGTGGTTGGCTGGTTGAAAGATCCTGGTGAAAGCACTTAACTCCTGTGCACTTCTGTTTATTCTTCTTTACAGAAGGCATAATGGTACTGGACTACTCAGAGCTTAAATTAATTAATGTTTATAGAGCACTTCAAAACTTGAGGATAAAAGTCTCTTTGAAAATACATGTAATTATCATGATGGCTAATGAAGCTAGCTGCTAACCCCTTTGACTCCCCGGTGAGTGGATGTGGAGCTGCCTTTGGTAACATAATCCAGATTAGATAGGCATTTAATTCAAATGTCAAATATCACTTTCCTTCTTTGGTGACTCTAGTCAAATTTTCTTTTTCTTTCTGTTTTTTTTTTTCTTAACAACAAACTGGGTGTAGATGAATTAAGTCAAGTGAGCTTATGATAAAATTGCCAAAACCAAATTCTAAATGCAGTGCTTTTCTTCAAACTCAGGCACTATGCTCCCACCATTTCCTTCCTTGGGAATTGGCATCCAGATAATCCAGAGAGAGAGAGAAGTTTTACTAGAAAGTGATTTAGTGGCTGGTGGTTCAAACCCATCAGCCACCCCTCGGAAGGAAGGTTGGGCAATCCTACTTCCGTAGTGATACTGCCTCGGAAACCCAAGGAGGGGTCGCTATGAGTCGGGGCCGACTCGACGGCAAATAACAACAACAACAAATAACGAGCGATGATTCTGATGATGTTGAGGTTTATTTTCTAGTTGTGGAGTTGATACAATTCCAAGAACATATATAGTGCTAATGGCAATAAAGGGGATACCCACAATATGTTCTCTGCTCCAGGAAAATTTAAATTTAAAAGGACAGGTACTTCTCCAAGTGGTAAATGTCCAATAACTGACAGTATTCAAAGGAAGATCCATTTACTGAACATAGATTATGGTACAAATGACATTTTACATGGGCAATTTTGAATTACTCTTTACTCATGTCTACAGATTATGTCTCAGATTCAATGTTAACTTGATTTTGGAGATGTTGAAAGCAGATACAGAAAATCAATGAAGTACCCACAGTGCCTTGTTTTTAAATGATCTGTATTTGACTTTTGGGAGATCAATTGACATGAATCACATATGGACAGAGAAACTTCAGTTTGAATTTCCCTCTTTAGGATAAATTCACATGCTCATTAATCGAGTTCCACTTCCACTAGTTAAAGCCATACAAGTGTAATAGTTACAGAATCTAGGCTCAGGGCTTTACATGAGGAAAGTGTGAAGTCCAATTCAGTTGATTGAAGGAGTTAACCTACAATGCAGAAGAGGTAGAATCACTAAAACTGAAGTGCAAGCAGTAACTTGCTTTTAACTTCCTAGAAACTAGGTACTATTCTTGCAACTTTTTGTGGACATGATCCATCTCTGTTGTTTCTTTCGATTCTCCCCAGAGGGGTTTGGGATGCTGCCTCAAAGGTGACCAATCATTCAATGAAAACCTCAATCAGAGTCCTAGAAACAGAAACAGAAATGGGTTAAAAAATGGTTTAAAATCTTTTCTGTAAATCCTTGACTATACAATTTGAACCCAGGTTCTCTGGACATGAGTTCAAGACTACACATCTTCCTTGTTCTTTTAATATGGAAATCTTCCACATAAGTTACTATGTTTGCTGAACACCAGACTCCTGCTTTCTGTACAGGACAGAGCCAACTCAGTGAGCAAAATGTCAGGGAAAAGCAAAGAAGTTTTGACTTGGTCTGGACAAAATCTCAGTCTTCATACAGGCAAATCTGAAAATAATAGTAGTGAGTGGAGTGTGAACTTTCCTTAATGGGGTTGTCAAATATGGAGCTTAATTATATCACTTACATAACACTGTGAGTCATTTGATGGCAGTTATGGGACTCAAAGGCCAGCAATTAGTGGTGACTTCTAGCCCAATGCAGCACCTCCAGTTTCTTGATTGTTGTAATGAATGTTTGCTTAGCAGAAGGTCAGTTAAAGAGTCTTTTTGATCCCAGTCAGTCATCTTAGTTACAGAGTCATTAACTTTCTAATAACCTGCAAATCCTTTGCTCAATTAGATCTGTATTAGGTACATTGGTCATTCTTACTAGATGAACCAAATAGTCTTACATTTCTGATAATGATGTCATAAAGAAAGCCACAAAATATAGTTAAGTAATGGCCAGTGAGCACATTCTGTTTCTTTTGTATAGCTGTTCCTCCTGGAGCTTCTTTCAGGAGAATTTAGTCTGGTTCATGAACCCTCAAGAACTTTCAAATATGGTTGAATCACCATTGATGGTGGGAACTCTCAGGAATTCATGGTGCATTTATTCCTTTATTTGTTCATTTCATAATATATGTTTTTAATCCTAGCATGGTCAGAGACAACCAATTTCTAGACAAGTACATCATGTTTGGTAAAGTGAAAAAAAAAAAAAGCAGTTACTATTGAGTCAATTCTGACTTCTGGTGACTTCATGTGTGTCAGAGTAGAACTGCTCCACAGAGCTTTCATAGCTGTGATGTTTGGGAAGCAGATTGCCAGGTCTTTCTTCCAAGGTGCCTCTGGGTGTGTCAAACAGCCAGCCTTTGGGTTAGTAGTCTGGCCCTTAACTGTACACCCTGTGGCTCCTGATAAAGTAGAGGGTCTGAGAAATTGAAAGAAACCCTAAATGAGATGGATTGACACAATAGCCACAGAAAGTGGACTAAAATATATCAATGATCATGAAGATGGCAGAACTGCACAAAATTTGTTCTGTTATACAAAGCATCACCATGAGTTGGAGCCAACTCAAGGGCAACTAACAACAAATATGTCAGACATTGGGTAAAGTGAACTTGGCCAAAAGATCCCTGGGGCTTCTGGCCAAATAGCCAAATAGACAATATATAAGTAAACTATTTTTAATTTACCTGTGTAATTCCTGAGAGCGATAAAGTGTTTTGCAGGGTGCTGAGGTGGGTGTGGGGGATTACTTTCTCAGCACTGAACAATACAAATATAATACAGGCCACAAATGTGAGACTGTAATTTTAGATTTTCTGGTAGTCATATTAAGAAAAGTTAGAAGACATATATGAAATAAATTTTAATAATATATATGAAGTCAATATATCCAAAATAGCATTTCAGCATGTAATCAATATAAAAATTATTTGAGATATTTTACATTCTTTTATTCATACTAAGTCTTCAAAATCCAGTGTATATTTTATATTCTGACACATCTCAGTTTGGACACGTTTCAAGTGCTCAATAGCCACATGTGACTATTAACTATTTTGCATAGTGCATGAAGGAGGCCTTTCCACCATCTGAATAATGAGAAACAGGTAGCCAGGCAGAGATATGCACTCCAGATAGAGGGAGCAGCAAATGTGAAGATCTGAGGTAAGGTTAAGTTTTAACCAAATTTGAGCTCAATTATAAAATAAGAAAAGAAGTATAGCTAGACATTCACTTAAAATACTTGGATGCAACCCTGTTAAATGATGTGAAACTAAATTATTGTTGTAGAATGCCCTCATGAAACAAACCAAAAAAAAAAAAAAAACTCACTGCAGTTGAGTCGGATATGACTCATAGTGACACTCCCTTGGGTTTCCAAGACAGTATCACTGCAGAAGTAGATTGCCCAACCTTCCTTCTGAGGAGTGGCTGGTGGGTTTGAACTGCCAGCCTTCTGGTTAGCAGTCAAATGCCTTAGACATTGTGCCACCAGAGCTTCCCTCATAACACAACAGGACATAATTTCCTATGAGTCTAAATGAAATGATCAGCTCAGCTTATTTTAGTAGTGTGGTTATAATAGAAATGAACTCACTGTAAAAAAAAAAAAAAATTAATAGCTGCTGAGTGAATGCATATTGAACATATTCTTTTATTTTGCCTTCAAAAATACAAATTCATCACAGGCTAGTGTGTATTTTACTGATAAACATACTAATTGGAAGTTCTAGGTTGTAATAGCATCTGTATTCAGGAAAGGGCTTTGCGAAATATACATCTGGGTATCATTACTTGTGTTTTATCTTTCTCTGGAGGCAGGTCATGTTTGACCCCTCTGTTAGGCCAGCAACATAATAAATTCATTAGAAACATAGAAAATGAAAACTTAAACAGAAATAACTTAAAGCAATTACTGAGTATATTTTATTAAACCCCTAGAATCTCCTTTTCATGCCAAATAAGGATTCTCATATTTGCATGCCTTGTTGTATGTCTTCATTTGGAGTTTCCCAGAAGCAGACCCTGAGACAAAGATTTGAGTGCAGGATGTCTATTTGGGAGGTGATTTTGGGAAGCACTGAGTGAGGAGATGAAGTAGAGAGAGAAGGAAGTCAATATGAGGTACATTAGCAAGTCAGTCCACCATTAGCAAGTCACTACAGTGGACAATTGGAGCTTGATCAGGCCAGCAAAACTCTAGGAGTCAGTGTTAACCACACCCCAGAGTTATTCTACATCAGGACAAGGAATTTATTCCTCAACTCTTTCATGGACTGAGAAGGAAGTTAATTTCCTAGCATTTATGATCTGCTGTTCACATAGCAGAGGGGGAAGCCTCAGGCACAGAGACATGGTTACCCACAGTTGCAAGTTGGACAGTGTGGATGGAAATGGCAAAGAACAAGTGAATACGGGCAGGTCACCAACAACATCTGCTCAAAGTGAACAATGGAAATTCATTCAAAAGCTTACCTTCAGCACTTAATAATTTGTCATTTGCACTTTACAATTTACAAAGTCCCTTAATTTATGCTATTTTATTAAGTCTTTGTAAATACTCTTAGTGTTGGGATGAGCAAGGACCATAGTTGGGGAATTTGAGCTGATAGGGAACTATCCTCACATATGGTAAAAAGCAACACAGGAATTCGGCTCTAGTGGAAACTGTGGTTGCTTTTCCAGCATCTTTGTGTCCTCTATCCCCCTACCTACAATGCATGTCTTCCCCGCCACACACCAAATACGTAGAAATGTTTTTGCACTTTGGATGGAATTGACTCCATCCCAAACTGCACAGACAGGTATTGAATAACCAAAACTAATCAGATAGCTATATTCTTATTGTCACAGTGATTGATTTTTAAGTGAACATGTGATCAATTTTAGTCCATTCAGAGCCACATGAAGGACTTTATAAATTAAGTGTCTGGGATAAGAGGAAAATCTCTCTCTCTCTCTCTTTTTTTTGCTTTGCAAGTATGACAAGATGTGTAGCTTTATAAATGGCAGCGATCATGTGAGCATAAAGCAATCTATTTGGTGAAGCCAGTGTTTAGTGAGTATTCTCTTACTTCCAGTCTAATGCATTTCTAACTAGTATATGCAACTACCTTAACAACTTTTGAATATCTAGGGTTTACCCTATGTGTTTTTTTCACGTTTTGATAGATGTAAATTCACTCAGAAGACATTCATATATCAAATAGATCAATAACAGAGTTCACCACCACCACCTTTTAAAATTAAAATAAATGCTCAGCTCTGTTGTAGATTCAGACAGACTTGGAACCTAATATGGACTCTTCCACTTATCACCTCTTTGACATTCTTATCCACTCTGATAATCTTTGTCTTTTAATTGGTGCATTTAGACCATTCACATTTAAAGATATCATTGATATAGTTGCATTAATATATACCACGTTCATAATTGTTTTCACAAATACAAATTGTATTTGTGGTCCCTTTCTCTGACTCTTTTTTTCTGCCTTCTCTGACTTTAATGTAGTGTATAATTCCATTTCATCTTGTCTCTTAACATATCAATCAACCTTGCTAAAAAGTCTTTTTAGTGTTTGTCCTAGAATTTACAATACACATTTAAAGTAATCTAAGTACACTTTCAAATAACACTGTAAATACATAAAGCACAGATGCCTTATAAGAGAGTATTCCCAATTCCTCTCATTGCTTGTGACCTTGCTTTCATTCACTTCACTTATTCATATACTATATTCACTTATGATATACTATAATCATTCAATACATTGTTATATTATTATTTTAAAAGTTGTCTTATAGATCAATGAAGAATAGTAAGATATTCTACTTTACCTTAATTTGTTCTTTTGTCGATGCTCTTCTGTTTTGTTTTGTTTTTATGGAGATCCAATATTATTTTTAGTTTTTCTCCCTCAAGAGCTTTTTTTAATATTTCATGTGAGGCAAGTTCTGTGGTGATGAATATCCTGTTTTTGTTTGTTACAGAGAGTCTTTGTCTTCTTCAATTTTGAAAAAAAGAAAATTTTGAAGGATAATTTTGCTTGATATAGAACTCTGTCAACACTAGATACAGTAAAACTTGTGAAAGCCAGAATCTGTGTAAGAAAGATACCTGAAAGATAAGGAAAACTAAAATATTTTCCACTAAAATGTGCAACAGTAGTAGTAAGACTGCACCCCATCAAAGGCAAAAAACTTATCTGGAAAATTAAGGCAGTTCCACTGGGTTCCAGATCTCACAGGTTTCACTGTATTTCACTTCACTCTTTTTTGCTTTCATGGTTCTGAGAAGTTGCTTGTAGGTCTTGTTCTTGTTCCTGTGAAAGTGAAGTGATTTTTCCCCTCTGACTTCTTTAAACATTTTCTCTTTGTCTAAAGTTTTCTGTAGCTTGGATATTATATGCCTACTCTTTTTTTTTTTCTTTCTTTCTCCTTGATATTTTTCTGACTTAGTGTTTTCTGACCTTCCTGGAACTTTAGTTTAGTACTGTCATTAGTTTTGGAAAGTTCTTAGTTATGATTACTTCAAATACTTATACTAATTCTACTTCATTCTTTTGTTTTTGTTTTTGTTTTCTCTTTCTAGTATGGCAATTACTAATATATTACACCTTTTGACATTGCCCTATAATTCTTGGCTTTTCTGTTCTGCTTTTTCTCATTTATATTTCTCTTTGATTTTAGTTTGGGGAGTTTCTGTTGACCTCTCTATAAGCTCACTAAATTTTTCCCCAGCTATGTCTGTTGTTGTTGTTGTTATGTGCCGTCGAGTTGGCCCCGACTCATAGCGACCCCTCCTTGGGTTTCTGAGGCAGTATCACTACTGAAGTAGGATTGCCCAACCTTCCTTCCGAGGAGTAGCTGGTGAGTTTGAACCGCCAGCTGTCTGGTTAGCAAGCGTCTTAGCCACTATGCTATGTCTAGTCTACAATAAGCCCTTCAAAGGCATTCTTCATTTTAGTTACAGTGTTTTTCATTTCTAACATTTCCTTTGGATTCCTTCTTAGATTTTTTTTTATCTCTCTGTATTACTCATTTGTTCTTGCTTGTTGTCCACTTTTTTCCAGTAGAGCCCTTAACATATTAATCATAGTTATTTTAAATTCCTGGTCTAATAATTCAAACATCTGTGTCATATCTGAGTCTGGTTCTGATGATTGCTTTGTTCCTTTAGACTATTTATTTATTTTGACATGACTTGTAAGTTTTTGTTGAAAGCCAGATATGTTGTATTCGATAATAGGAACTGAGGGAAATAGTCCTTTAATATGAGTATTTATGTTAGTTTGGCTAGGAGTTTGATTTTGTTTAAGACTTGCTATATCTAGGTGCAAAAGCTTCACGTTTCTCTACTCTCTTTGTGTTTGTCTTACCTCTTGACCCTGGGCTTCCCTAAATGCTCCTACTCAGAGATCCAGTATCAGTAATTTTAGTTGCAATACACAGTTATTATACTGGGACTCTATTGGTGTGATGGTGAGGTGATGGAGGGAGAGCATTCTATAATCTCTTGATTAAATGTCATTGTTTTAGTGGACCTGTGTCTCTGTGCTGTGATCTTTAGAAGTCTTTGACAAGTAAGATAGCTTTTGTCTTAATGCCTGCTCCTTACTCTTTTTCCTTGCTGAAGTGTTCTATTTCTTTGGAGCCCTGACCTCAGTTGAATGTGTTTTTTTCCACCTTAGGTGAGACAAGAGGGCTATAGGGAACTGGAGTGGGAGAAATGCCCTTTCCCAAGGGGGGACTAAGGCTCTGTTAAAGTTGTTTTCAATCCTCTCTCCCAGAGTAGGTCTTTGTTGTGCAAAATATTCTGAACATATTTCATTACTTTCTCCTGCCCTGTGGCAGAGCCAGGAGGATATCTTTCTCAGATCTTCAACTAGGACCCTGATGGGGGACTTGGAGGTAAAGCCCATAAAATTTTGTCCCTGCCCTAAGATTGGAACCCCAGAGCTTCTGAGTTTCATGCTAGTCCACTTTCAGCTGCCAGCAATTCATCAAAATTGCCATTTGAGTGCTTCTACCACTTTATGGGGGAGCTCTGATGGCATAGTGCCTAAGGCTCCTGCAGCTTCTGCTCCAGGTAAGTCCAGAAAGATGACTTTCTAAAAGTGCCTGTATTTCCAGAGTTTAGGGTGGTTGTTTGCCCTGTAACCTCAGTTCTTTGGTGGATATCAGAAAAATATGCAGATTTTCAATTTGTCCAGTTTTCTCTTGTGAGAATAGAATGATGATTTCCAAGCTCTTTACATGTGACAGCTGAAACTAGAAGTTCCCTTACCTCCTCTTTATATCTTCTCTGAGTCTCCTTTTCATCAATAAAAATGAGCTCATTCATAGCTAACTTTTGGTGTTATTGTCATGATTTTATGGGACAATAATCTATAAGAAAGTTATATAAGACCCTGAGACGGTAATCAAGAAAAAGTGACCAGTACTGAAATTTTAGATGAGATTCCATTGTCATAAAGAAATGAAGTAGAGTTGGATCATGCATATAATTAACTTATATGAAATCAACTACATGTGCTCAACACAAAATAAAAAATAAAACATAGACAAAATGAACAGTTTAAGTAATGTAGGCAATTCCACCTACCATTTCTTGTAGAGATCATATCTCCTGGTTCGAACATGATACAGTAAGGCTAAACATGTGAACTAGGAGAAAAGGGAAGTGAAGATCTGAGAGACAGGAGCAGGAAGAATAAAAAGCTCTAGGGAGGAGGCGGGGCAAGATGGTGGACTAGGCAGAAGGATTGC
>NW_006921745.1:734232-734784 GCF_000298275.1 Orycteropus afer afer | reverse complement strand
TGAATGTTTAATAGTTACTATTCTGGCACTTATTGTTTTCTCTCAATAAGAAAAAGACATGATGATTCAGACACATGGAGTAGGGAGCTATGACGTTGGGTGAAGATTTGCTACATTGCATGGAGATTTGAAGTTCAGTGTCAATTTATTTTTATCTCCAGTCTCTGATTTAAAAGTGGGATGGAAGCAAATACTCCCAAGAAAGAGAGTAAAGTCAACAGAAATCAAAATTCTTAAGTCTGTTCTCCAGCAAATGAGGATTTAGAAGGTGGCTGACTATCTTTACTTTAGGGCAGGGGTGCCATCCTTGGATTCACTATGTTGCTGGAATTCCCAAATTTTATGAAGTTTGATGGGAACAATTTACATCCTTATTTTCCCTAACCTTTCCCTGAAATAGAGTATTTCCTTCCATTAGGAATATAGGTAACAAATCACCAAATCACGGTGGCACTTGTAGGACCTGTGTAATATTGTCACCTATAGAAACCACAGATATTTTCATATCCAATCACATTTGTTACAAAGTTCTTGAAGTATCATTCAAGCTCT
>NW_006921745.1:731555-732247 GCF_000298275.1 Orycteropus afer afer | reverse complement strand
AGCAGTCAAGTGCTTTAGCCACTATGCTACCAGAGCTCCTATTAAAATATGTTTATATAAGTTATATAGGTTAGCTTTTATACCTGACAAATCACCCCCAAATTTAGTAGTTTTGAATAGCAGTCTTGCTTACAATTCTATGGTTTGGCCAGGCAGATCTGGTCTGGGTGGCTTGGCTGAGTTTGGATCATCTAGGTATGTCGGGCAGATGGCAGGCTAATGGCTAGTGAATATCACATGGAGTGGTCCAGGTCTGCTTCATGTGGTCTCTCATCATCCAGCTTTCTAGCTTGGATATCTTTACATGGTTGTCCCATGGTTCCCAGCAGAAAGAGAGCAAGATCTGCTATATAAACAGTTTTTTTTCTTTTTTTTTTTTTTAAATTGTGATTTGGGTGAAAGTTTACAGAGCAAATTCACTTTCCATACAGCAATTCACACACACATTGTCTCATGACATTGACTAAAATATACCCCAATGCAACAGCTTCTCTCCCACTTCCTCCTGATAGTTACCTCTTCCCTATGTCCTTTCCTCCATGCACTCCTGCCCCCTGAACTGTCTCCCTGTGCATAAACAGCCCTTCTTTCTCCTACGATTGTTCTCTCCAAGGAGTGTATCCACCTCAGGTACATGTTCAACTCATATGCCTGCCTTTTGTTTGGCTGGAAGCCACATGTGTAGGTTCAAT
>NW_006921745.1:727735-730705 GCF_000298275.1 Orycteropus afer afer | reverse complement strand
TAGCATTGCATAGTATTCCATTGTGTGCATGTACCATAGTCTGGTTATCCATTCCTCAGTTGATGGAAACCTAGGTTGTTTCCATATTTTGGCTGTTGTAAATAGTGCTGCGATGAACATGGGTGTGCATATGTCTGTTCTTGTCATGGCTCTCACTTCTTTAGGATATATACCTAGTAATGGATTGGGTGGATCAAATGACATTTCTACTTCCAACATTTTAAGGATTGCCATACTGTGTACGAACAGTTTTTAAGGCTCAGCTTGCATCATGTTTATTGCTGTCCCATTAGACAAAACATGGTTAAGCCCAGATTCAAAAGCTGGAGAAATAAATTTCATATCTTGCTAAAAAAAAGGGGGGGGGGACAAAGTTGAAAAGCATATAGGCATGGATACTAAGATAGGAGGTATTTGTGACCATTTCGCTATTTGCACAGATAAAATATTTTGGGGAAAAAAAAATTCCTCAAATGGACTGTTCTTAAGCCTTGTCTGCTTTATTCTCTTGCAATTGCCAATGTGATACAGAGAGTGCAAAATGTCTAGTAATGAAAATTGAGTCCTCCTGTGAATTCTTTTATTCATTCATTTATTCATTACTATTCATTCTTACTATGGGTCAGACACTGTCACTGGAGTTGGGGATTTAAGGGTGAATAGGGCAAAGTCTTTGATTTTGAGACCCAGAGGATAACTCAAAGTACTTAACAATGGCATGGCATTGGATCTCACCAATCACAATATATATAAGCCTTAGGGCTAGAAGTGTGTCAAGAAAGTTTTTAGCTGAACTTTAGGTTGAAGGTGTTCTAGGACAGGGTCTTGGGTGGTAGGGGATGTGACACAGAAGGTCCAGGGTAGTGGCTATTTATCCATCTTTAATGTATTAGCTTGATCAGCTATACCTTTGTATCCAGCAGAATATCAAACCTTGGGAAAATCACATGAGAGCAAATAATTAAAATAAACTGTGATATCCTTAATTCATTCTTATTTTCTATCTCTATCTTTGCAGGCTGCATTGTGAATAATTTTATTTGTTTTAATTCACTGGTTCTCTTTTAAGTTATATCTAAGTTGTTATTTGGGAGCTCTGGTGGCATAGTGCCTAAGGCATTTGACTGCCAACCAGAAGGCTGGTGGTTCAAACCCACCAGCCACTCCCCAGAAGAAAGACTGGGCAATCTACTTCTGTAGAGATACTGCCTCGGAAACCCAAGGAAGGGTTGCCTTGAATTGGAACCAACTTGATGGCAGTGAGTTTGTTTTTTTGTTTTAAGTTGCTGTTTTACCCATCTATTGAGATTTTATTTTAATTTATCATATTTGACATTTTTTTAAAATTCTATTTTCCAAATCTGTTCCATCTTTCTTCATATTTTCTATTTATGCTTTATTTCTTAAATAATTTAAATATTGTTTTATAGTGTCTGTGGTGAAGATCTTTTTCTTTTTTGGCATCTGCTACTTCTTGGTCATAGTGGATTATTCCCCTGTGAGTTTTGTGATTTTGGGCTGTGATCTCATCTTCAGTGGAATCTCAGTGGGGATCCTGGTATAAGATTATGCCTCTTCACAGAGATTTTCTGATGGCTTCTCCCAAGAATGCATGGGTATTAACAGCCCAGAAATATTAATTTCTTAGAAATTTTTCTAGTGTAAATATAAATTTCAAGCCAATGATGGTAGGCCTATGGTTATAAATTCTCAGAGACGATCAATTTTTTTTTTTTCCCCTCCATCTAAAGTCCAGACAGAAAATTTCATGATCACCACTTTATGCCTTTGGGTGAATTTTTCTAGTCCAGTTCCTCACCTCTCACTGTCCTAAATCCTCATCTCCATTCCCTATGGGAACATTGAAACCCAAGCCTCTATTATACTGAGGCCAGAAAATACCTGTAGTGCCTCCAGAGTTTCAGCTCAACTACATACTTAAAGTTTCAGGGATTTCTTCTTTATTTTTCATCCTAGTGTGTTATAAATTGAATTGTGTACCCCCAAAATAGGAGTTCTGGTAGCATAGTGCCTAAGGCACTTGACTGCTAACCAGAAGGCTGGTGGTTCAAACCCACAAGCCACTACTTGGAAGGAAGGTTGGGCAATCTACTTCCGTAGTGATACTTCCTTGGAAACTCAAGGAGGATTCACTAGGAGTCAGGTCCAAATTGATGGCACACAACAACAACAACAACAACCCCCAAAATATGTGTCATTTTGGCTGGGCCATGATTATGTATTATGTAATTGTCCTCCATTTTGTGATCTGACACAGTTATCATATGTGTTGTAAATCCTCACCTCAGTGATGTTGATAAGCAGGATAAGAAGCAGTGATGTTTATGAGGCAGGATGCAATCTATAGGATTAGGTTGTACTTTGAGTGTTTTTTTTTTTTTAGTTATAAAAAGGATTAAAGTAAGCAGAGAAGAGCAGGACCTCTTACCACAAAGAAAAAAGAACTGTGAGCAGAGAAAATCCTCTGAACCCAGAGTCTAGGTACTGAGAAACTCTTAGACTCAGGGGAAGATTAATGACAAGGACCTTCCCCAGTGTGTATGGAGGGCAAGCCTTCCCCTGTAGCTGGAGCCCTGAATTTGGACTTCTGGATTCTTAAACTAATAAATTTCTGTTTGTTAAAGCCATTTATTGATGGTGTTTCCGTTACAGCAACATTAGATAACTAAGAAACTAGGTATTTACCTAACTTTCTTGCAAGCTCATCCTTAATTTTAAAGGATCTTACATTTTATCTAGTTTTCCACATTCCAATGAGAGAGTTTATGTATACTTAGACACTTAGACTATACTGTTGCCAGAAGTAAAGTTATTTGTTGTTGTTGTTGTTAAGTGCCGTCGAGTCGTTTCCGACTCATAGCCACCCCATGCATAGCAGAACGAAACACTGCCTGATCCCGCGCCAGCCCCACAATCCCTGCTATACTTCATCCCATCATCGCAGCCACC
>NW_006921745.1:724433-726237 GCF_000298275.1 Orycteropus afer afer | reverse complement strand
AGCTCTGGTAGCATAGTGCCTAAGGCACTTGACCACTAACCAGAAGACTGGAGGTTCAAACCCACCAGCCACTCCTTGGAAGGAAGGTTGAGAAATCTACTTCCATAGTGATACTGCCTCAGAAGCCCAAAGAGGGATCACTATGAGTTTGGTCTGATTTGATGACACATAACAACAACAATAACATGTTCCACAATGTTCTCCCTCTCTATCCAGGATCTCCTGCACTGATCCCTCTCCAACTGGTTGACAGTGATAGTGGGCACCATCTAGTTCTTCTGGTCTCATGGTCATAGAAGCAGAGGAGCACATGGTCTACCCGTCCTTTGAACTAACTGTTTCCATGCATCTTTGGTTTTCTTCATTCTTCTTTGCTCTGGAAGAGGAGAGATCCATTATTGCATCTAGATGGCTTCTTGCAACCTTTTAGATCTCAGTCACTACTCACCAAAGTAGGATGTAGAACAATGTTTGATGATGTGCCTAAGGTATTTCACTGCTAACCAGAAGGCTGGAGTATTAAAGTCTCCTACTATGACTGTGGAGTCATCATTTTGCCTTTTCAATTCTGTTAAAATCTGGTTTATGTATTTTGTGGTCCTTCCATTGGGTGCATAGATATTTATTATGGCTATGTCCTCTTGTTCAATTGATACTTTAATCATTATATAGTATCTTTCCTTGTCTGTTAAGGTGGTTTTTGTCTTAAAGTCAATTTTATCCAAAATTAATATTGCCACTCCTGCTTCTTTTTGATTGTCATTTGCTTGATAAATCTTTTTCCAATCTTTGGTTTTTAGTCTTCTTTTGTCTTTGTCTCTAAGGTGTGTCTCTTGTAGATAGCATATTGATGAGTTATGCTTGCTTATCCAGTCTACAACTCTCTATCTCTCGAGTGGCACATTTATTCCATTGACATTCAGTGTAGTTATCAACAAGTATGAATTTGTTGCTGTCATTTTGTTATTTGTGTGTGTGTGTGTGTGTGGTGTGGTGTTGCTGATTTCTTTATTCCATATAATTTTCTGTGTTAAGTTCATTTAATTTATGAATCATGTTATCATTTCCTTCATTGTTATTGTTTTAGTATTTGCTAAGTATTTGGCAAATATATCTAAAGAATAAACTCGATGCATCGAACACCAGTGACTCAAAACCACAGGAATTGTAGGATGATATTTTAGAACATCATCTATGAAGAAAGTAAAAGGTCTTTAAAAAGACAAGAAAGGAAGAAAAGACCAAGATGAATGTCAGAAGAGACTCTGAAACTTGCCCTTGAGCAGAGAGTAGCTAAAACAAATGGAAGAAATGACAAGATAAAAGAGCTGAACAGAAGATATCAAAGAGCAGCTCAAACAGACAAAGCCAATTACTATAATGAAATGTGCAAAGACCTGGAGTTAGAAAAACAAAAGGGAAGAACACACTCAGCATTTCTCAGGCTGAAAGAACTGAAGAAAAAATTCAAGCCTGGACTTGTAATACTGAAAGATTTTATGGCAAAATATTGAATGATGCAGGAAACATCAAAAGAATATGGAAGAAATACATAGACTCACTATACCAAAAAGAATTGGTCAATGTTCATCTATTTCAGGAGGTGGCATATGATCAAGAAACAATGGTATTGAAGGAAGAAGTTGAAGCTGCACTGAAGGAATTGGCATCTTTGCCAAGGCTCCAGGAATTGGCAGAACACCCATTGAGATGTTTCAACAAGTAAATGCTGCACTAGAGGCATTCATGTGTCTATGCCAAGAAATGTGGACGACAGCTACCTGGCCAGCTGACTGGAAAAGAT
>NW_006921745.1:718949-723982 GCF_000298275.1 Orycteropus afer afer | reverse complement strand
CATGGCATCAGGATTGGAGGAAGACTCATTAACAACCGGTGATACACAGACAACACAACTTGTCTTGCTGAAAGTGAGGATAACTTGAAGTATTTACTGATGAATATTAAAGACTTCAGTTTGCAGTATGGATTACATTTCAGCATAAAGAAAACAAAAATCCTCACAACTGGACCAATAAGTAACATCACAATCAATGGAGAAAAGATTGAAGTTGTTAAAGATTTCATATTACCTGGTTCCACAATCAACACCAATAGAAGCAGCAGTCAAGACAGTAGATAACCTATTCCACTGGGAAAATCTGCTTCAAAAGACCTCTTTCAAGTGCTGAAGAGCAAAGATGTCTTCTTGAAGACTAAGGTGTGCCTAGCCCAAGCCATTGTATTTTTGATCATGTGATATGCATGTGAAAGCTGGAAAATGAGCAAAAAAGACTTAAGAAGAGTTGATGCTTTTGAGTTGTGCTTTTGGCAAAGAGTACTGAAAGTACCATGAACTTCTAAAAGAACTAACAAATCTGTCCTGGAAGAAGTGCAGCCAGAATGTTCCTTGGAAGGAAGAATGGCCAGACTTCATCTCACCTACTTTTATTGTCAGAAGGGACCATTCCTTGGAAAAGGAGATCATGTTTGGTAAAGTGGAGGGTCAACCAAACAAAGGAAGACTCTCAAGGAGATGGATTGACACAGTGGCTGGAACGATGGGCTCAAGTGTGGCAAGGATTGTGAGGCTGGCACAGGATCCAGCAGTGCTTCCTTCTGTTGTACACGGGGTTGCTATGAGTCGGAGCTGTCCTGACAGCACCTAACAACAACAACAACAAACATTTGTGCTTGTCCTCTTTTTTTATTTTGATGTGATGGTTTATAATTTTTCTTTGAGGTTACCCTGTGATTTATAATTTTCTTCTCATGTTTAGAACAGTCCATTCTATCTTGCAATTGTCTTGAATTCCTCACCATTTAGAAGTTCTGTGACTACACTATTTTTTCCCTCTTTTTGCTTTGTGGTTGTCCTCATTTGCCAGTTGACATCTCTGGTTCCTTGTTTACAGTCTTGTAAGCTTATTCTAGTTTGGATAATTCTGTAACTGGGCTTGTTTCTGGATTATATCATTATGTGTGTTAATGGTTGGTTGTTGTTTGCTGTTCTTGGTTCTCTGTCCAAAGGACAACCTTTAGCATACCTTGTAAGATTGCTCTGGTTTTAACAAATTCCGTTAGTTTCTGATTATCTTAAATGTCCTAATTTTACCACCATATTTGATGGACAATTTTGCTGAGTACATAACTGTGATAGTTGGAGCTGTGTGTCAACTTGGCTGGACCACAATTCTGTGCGGTTTAAGCTGTTGTGATGTGGTTATTCCCATGATGGGGTCAGATGATTACGTTTGAGCAGGCAATCTGTTGAAAGGGAGTTTCCCTAGGGGTGTGACCTGCTTCCAGTATATCCAAGGACATTCTGGCAAAAGAGACATTCTTCTGTGGATCGGGATTCTGTTGTGCTGCCTACAACTGTCCATGAGTGAACAGTCCACCATTCGGCCTGAAGATCCTGGATTCTTCATTCATTGGAGTCAACAGCCAGTGTACTGCCTGCCAGGCTTGAGCTCCATAGCCCCTGCGGTTGCAAGAGTTGGGGAAATCCTCCAGCTTGACATAGATCCAGGAACTTTAGACTTGCCAGCTTCTATAAGTATTTTCCTAAGATAAATTTCTCTAAATATACATATACATATATATATATATATATATAGAGAGAGAGAGAGAGAGAGAGAGAGAGAGAGAGAGAGAGAGGGAGCGCTCTGGTAGCATAGTGCCTCAGGCACTTGACTGCTAACCAGAAGGCTGGCAGTTCAAACCCACCAGCCACTCCTCGGAAGGAAAGTTGGGCAATCCTACTTCCGTAGTGATACTGCCTCGGAAACCCAAGGAGGGGGGCTGACTCGACGGCAAATAATAACAACTAACTATATATATATATATAAGCTTTACTGTTTTTTTTTCTCTAGAGAACCCAGTCTAACACAATAACTCTTTGTTGAAATTTTTTTATCTTTTATGTATTTCTTTTATGTATTTTAGGGTTTTATGTATACTATCCCATTGCCTTCTCACCTGCATAGTTTCTACTGTGTCATCAAAGTTTAGTCTTATTGCTTGCCATTTGTAGGTGACTTCATTTTTCCCATGCTGCTTTCAGGATTCTTTTTTGTCTTTAGTTTTGGTGAGTGTGATGATGATTTGTCTTGGTGATTTTATTTTGGGGTCTATTTTGTTTGGGGTTTATTGGACTTCTTGAATGGATATATCTTCATCTTTCACCATTATCAGGGAAATTCTCTTCCAATAGCTCTTTGACAATTTTCTCTGGGATTGTATTTGTCTCTTCTTGTTCTGGAATTCAGATTACATGTAGTTTATTCTCCTTGTTGATATCCCACATGAATCTTAGGCTTTTTTCCTCATTCTTTTTTAAACATTTTTTTCTGATTGACCCTTTGTTAAAGAAGAATTGAGGTATTTTTCTTCATTCTTACTAATTCCATCTTCTTTGATTCTTTTCTACTCTTTTGCCTATTCAATGTTATCTATTTCTCAGAATTTAATGTAAATATTCTGGATTTCTAGCTGTAGATTTTGTTTCATTTTTAATTTTTCATTTATTTTGTCATTTTGTTCTTGTAGTATCTTCTGAAATTGTTCTAAGGTTTTGTCTGTGTTTTCCTTAATTTTGTTAGTGTTTTCCTTGATGTGTCTCTCAATCCATTGAAGGTTCCTAAATATAATTCTTTTGAATTCCTTATCAGAGAGTTCCAATGCTGCTTCTTCCTCAGGGATGTATTGTGGGTCTGTCTCTTGGTCTCTTGTTTCTTCTGGTTTATCTTGCTTCTTTGTGTGGACTGTGATGCTCTGTTGTCTCTAAGACATTGTGATTTTGCTGTATTTATATTTAATTGGTGATTTTATGTTGGAGTGATTTGCCTAAGATTTTCATTTCTTTTTGGTTTGGATTTATCTGAGTAAGCAGGGTACTGTACTCCTTTATTTGTTTATTGGTAGCCCTTATGCACTCACTACCTGCCCCCTGGTTGCTGTGATAGAGAACGAGAGTGGACACACAGATCTCTGATAGTTGTGTGTGAAAAGCAGTTAAGGGCTAGTCTGCTCATATTGGCTGTCATGTTTCATCAGCTAGTTGGTGCAGAAGCAAGTTGTGGGCTTCACTCAGTCAATGGGGCTGCAGGCGTTGTGGGTATGGTTAGATTGTACAGGCACAGTTGCTGTCTCTTACTCAGTTAGTCAAAAACAACTATAAAAAAAAATCACCAAAAAAGTAAAAGCAAGGACAGAAAGCAAACACTGCATAAACACATGAGAATAATCACCAAAAATAGAAATAATGAAAAAAGACAGAAAAGGGAGGGAGCAATAAATGAGAAGAAATACTTTTAAAAGACAAAAGAAATATAAATAGAAAAAGATAAAAAAAAAATCCCAGAATATCTGGAAAGGGGAGAATAAGAGAAAAGAGCTAGAATAAGAGAATAATGAGGAGAAGAAATAGGAAAAATGCAAAAAGAAGAACAAGGGATGGTATGAACAACAAGAAAGAAAAAAATGGGAACCAGCAAAGGGAAAATGGAAAAAAAAAGCCCCAAACTAGAAGTTAGGAAGGGAAAAAGAAGGGGTAAAAATTAAAAGGAAGAAAAAATAATAATAATAATTTAAAGACAAAGAAAAAATGAAAAAAAATCTGGGGGACAGTAAGCTGGTGTCTTACCTGTAGCTCACATATTAGTTCCCTATAGTGTCTTCAATGCAGCACACTACCGTTCAGCTGGATCTGACTCATAGCAACATTTCCATGGGTTTCCAAGGCAGTATCACTATGGAAGTAGATTGCCCAACCATCCTTCTGAGGAGTGCCTGGTGGGTTTGAACTGACAGCCTTCTGGTTAGCAGTCAAATGCCTTAGGCACTAAGCCACCAGAGCTCCTTCTAACATCTTAATGGCTGAAAAACTAGGTGCAGCAGTTTGAAGCAGGGATTCTGGCTCCCTGAGCAGCTCATTAAGTTAGAGAATGCCAAACTCAGGGGAGTAGGAGTAGAAAAGGTGGAGAGCCAGTGTAACCAGCCAGAAAGTATTCAAAAAATAGGGGAACCAGCCCTGAAGAGAGCCAATGGGCCAGCAAGACAGGACATCAGTGGGCTGGGGCATTGGAGAGAACACACTGGAGGACCTGCAGCCACTGCATGGATCTACCTTCTGTGCCCACTTTTATCAGTAAACTTGGGACTACAGGGAAGGACCAAAGACCCCTCTGGCTCTGGGTACTGCTGAATTGGGAGCAGAAAGGGAAGCTCACTGCAAATGGGCAGACCCTGGGACAATCTTGTGGTGCAGGTAAGGGCAGCTATCCCAGGACAGCTTTTTGGCATGGACGGGCCTGGGGTATGGGGTTTTTACAGCTGTCTGAATCTGGCAGAAAGTGGTGGCCACCTAACCATTGAGATCTTTGCTGAACTTGATCTGTGGGCCTGTGAATAGCAGTATAACATTATCATTAGCAACCTACTCAAAGCCCTGGGAATGGCTACTGGCACCTTGGAGCTTTTTTGCCCCTCTTTTCTTCCTCCTTTCCGCACCTCTCCCCTGCCTCATCCAATAGAAAAACAACATTAAGTCACCACAATACCTGACGGCTTAAATCCTAAACCACTTTCACGATGAACAGAGACCTGCATCCACATTCCACACAGTGATTCCATCATCAGAAAGAAAACTGCAGAGCAACCCAGCACACCTGAATTAATAACCCCCCAAAATAAAATATACCAGCTCCAGTTTTGCAAAAATATTAAATCATAAAGTTAAGACAAAAAAATCAATACATAACTAACATTTAAAGACAACTTCAAAATGTTTAGGGAATGGAGTTCCGGCAAGATGGCGGACTAGGCAGAAGGATTGCACAGACCCTCTTCAACAAAGAAAAGGGAAACCAATTAACACAGACACAGAAG
>NW_006921745.1:702617-706877 GCF_000298275.1 Orycteropus afer afer | reverse complement strand
AAAAAAAAAATGTTTAGGGAACAAGAGGAAACCTCAAATCAAGCAAGAAACAAACAGGATAAGACAATAGAAATAAAATCCCAAACAAAAGTCTCATTAAAAATGGAGTAAAAGGAGGCAATAGAATTATCTGAGAAGGAATTTAGAAGGTATGTTTATAGAACTCTACAATAGCTCAAGGAAACCCAAAACAGAATCAAGGAGAACACAGACAGTACCCTGGAAGAACTCGGGAAAAACATTCAAGAACAAAATAACAAGATTAATGCATAATCAGATCTCATACAAAAACAGTAGTTAGAAATCCAGAAGATGAATACCAAAATTACAGAATTACACAACACAGTGAAAGCACAAAAGAACAGACTAGAAATGGCTGAAGAATGCATTTCCTAAGTAGATGATAAATCCCTTGAAACAAGTCTGTATGAAGAAAAATAAGAACAAAGATTTAAGAGAAAAGAAGAGAACTTAAGGGATATGGGATGACATGAAAAGAAACAACATACACCTTACTGGACTTCCAGAACAAGAAGAGGTGAGAAAACCACTGAGAAAATTGTGGAAGAATTACTAACATAAAATTTCCCCCATATCATGAAGGAAGAAAAGTTATTTGTCCAAGAAGATCAAAGAAACCCATATAGGATAGATTTCAAGAGGAAAACACTGAAATGTATCATAGTCAAACTCTCTAAAACCAAAGATAAAGAAAGAATCTTGTGGGTTGCATGGGACAAAAGAAATATTACTTATAACAATCAAACAGTTAGGCTGAGTTCTGATTACTCAACAGAAATGATGCAGGCAAGAAGGCAATGGGATGGCATATATAAAACACTGAAGGAAAAGAACTTCCAACCAAGAATCCTATATTCAGCCAAATTGTCTGTCAAATATCAGAGTGAAATCAAGACAATCTCAGACAAACAGAAATTAAGGGATTTTGTGAAAACCAGACCAACCTGACAAGAAATGCTTAAGGAAGTCCTTCCAATAGGGAACCCACAACAGAGAACAACAAAATCAGGACACATGACATCAATGCTAAAACCAAATCAGAAATAGATGTTCCAAATAAGACCATAAAACAGTGTACACTATAACACAAGGAAGTCATTCTGCACACGACAACAGCAACTAACCAAATAGAAGGAATAAAAGTTCTAGGTACACAACTTCCAAATGGAGAGGGAAATAGCACAATGTCCTCATAGAACAGAATGTTCCAAAAATGTAGGGAAAAGAATTCACTCCAAGGTAACCACAGAGAAAATGAACAATCCCTCTAAGCAAGCCCAGATGGAAGGAAAACATAGGGGTTTAGTAAGCACAAAACCAACAATAAAGAAGAAAAGAGAGGAAATACTTCACAACAAAATTAACTCAGCACAGAAAAGTATATGGATCAAAGAAACTCCAACAACACAACAAAAAAACACAATAGAATGACAGCAATCAATTCATACCTATCACTAATTACACTCAATGTGAATGGACTAAATGCACCAATCAAGAGAAAGAGAGTGGCAGACTCGATAAGAAAAGAAGACCCATCGATATGGTGCATACAAGAGACCCACCTTAGACACAAAGATAAAAACAAATTAAGAGTTAAGGGGTGGAAAAAAAATATACCAAGCCAATGGTAACCAAAGAAGAGTAGGAGTGGCAATATTAATTTCTGATAAAATAGGCTTTAAGGTGAAAAACAATGTAAGAGACAAAGAAGGACACTACGTGATGCTGATAAGGTCAATAGAGCAAGAAGACATTATGACGATAAATACCTATGCACCCAATGAAAGTGCTCCAAAATACATGAAGCGAATATCAATTGAATTGAAAGGGAAAATAGACAACTCTACAATGGTAGTAAGAGACTTTAACAGACCACTTTCAAGGAGGAACAGATCAACTAGAAAAAAAAAAAAAAAACTCAATAAAGATACAGAATAACTCAATAACACAATCAATCAACTCCACATCATAGACATGTACAGACCACTCCACCCTACAAAAGCACAATTCACATTCTTCTTCAGTGCACATGGATCATTCTCTAGAATAAATCATAAGTTAGGACACAAAACAAGCCTCAATAAATTAAAAAACATTGAAATACTACAAAGCACCTTCTCAGACCACAATGGTATAAAATTAGAAATTAATAATGGGAAAATCAAGGGAAAAACATCAAATGTGGAAGTGGAATAATACACTGGTCAAAAACTACTGAGTAATAGAGGAAATAAAGATTGAAATAAAAAGCATCCTAGAAACAAACAGGAAGATACATCTTACCAAAACCTTTGGGACACAGTGAAAGCAGTACTCAGAGGTCCATTTATAACAAATAAATACATACATCAAAAAAGAGGGAAGAAACAAAATCAACACTCTAACTCAGCAACTCCAACAATTAGAAAAAGAACAATAAAAAAATCTTACATTATCTAAAACAAAACAAAACAAACAAAAAACTCACTGCTGTCGGGTTGGATCCAACTCTTAGCGACCCTTCTTTGGGTTTCTGAGGCTATATCACTACAGAAGTAGATTGCCCAACCTTCCTTCAGAGGAGTGGCTGGTGGGTTTGAACCTCCAGCCTTCTGGTTAGTAGTCAAATGCCTTAGGCACTATGCCACCAGAGTTCCTATACAGTACCTAGAAGTAAGGAAATAATAAAGATCAGAGCAGAAATAAATGAAACAGAAAACAAACAAAAAAGCGATAGAGAAAATCAACAAAACAAGAAGCTGGTTCTTTAGAAAGATTAACAAAATTGACTAACCATTGGCAAATCTAACAAAAGAAACAAAAGAAAAGAAAGAGAAGATGCAAATTGGTAGAATAGTAAATGAAAAGGGTGTTATCATAACAGAACCAACTGAAATAAAAAAAGATACTGACAGAATATTAAAAAACTGTACTCCAACAGGTTTGAGAACATAGAAGAGATGAACAAGTTTCTGGAATCACAAGACCTACCTAAACTATCCCAATCAGAGATAAAATACTTGAACAGACCCATAACAAAAGAGAAAATTGAACAGGTCATTAAAAAACAAACAAACAAAAAAAAAAAACTTCCCACAAGGAAAATTCCTGGCCCTCATGGCTTCACTGGAGAATTTTACCAAATATCAGGGAAGGGTTGGCACCTTTACTACCCAAGCTATTCCAGAACACAGAAAAAGATGGAATACTCCCAAACTCATTCTATGAAGCAAGCATAATACTAATACCAAAACCAAGGAAAGACACCATTAAAAAGGAAAACCACAGACCAATATACCTAATGAACAATGATGCAAAAATTGTCAACAAAATCCTAGCCAACAGAATCCAACAACATATCAAAATAATAATAATAATAATAATGCATCCTGACCAACTGGGATTCATACCTGGTATGCAAGCATGGTTCAAAATCATAAAAAAATAATCAATGTAATCCACCACATAAACAAAACAAAAGAACCATATGATTATATCAATTAACACAGAAAAGTCATTTGATAAAATCCAACATCCATTCCTGTTCAGAACTCTCAGCAAAATAAGGATAGAAGGGAAATTCCTCAACATAATAAAGGGCATATATGAAAAGCCAATAGCCAATATTATTATTAATGGAGAAAGACCCAAAGCATTCCCCTTATGAACAGGAACAAGACAGAGATGCGCTCTATCACCACTCCTATTTTACATTGTATTGGAAGTCCTAGCCAAGAAAATAAGGCAAGAAAGTGAAATAAAAGACATCTAAGTTGGCAAAGAGGAAGTAAAGCTATCTCACTTTGCAGATGATATGATCTTATACATAGAAAACCCAACAGACTCAGCAAAAACAAAACAAAACAAAAATTACTGGAACTAATAGAGAGGTTCTGCAAAGTGGCAGGATACAAGGTCAACATGCAAAAATCAGTTAGATTCTTCTACACCAACAAAGAGACCTCTGGAAAGGAAATAAGGGAAAAAATACCATTTAGAATAGCTACTAAAAAGACAAAATTTCTAGGAATAAATCTTATCGGAGACACAAAAGACTTATACAAAGAAAACTATACAACATTACTACAGGAGACAAGGGATCTACATAAATGGAAGAAACTGCCTTGTTCATGGGTAGGTAGATTGAATATTGTGAACATGTCAATACTACCTGAAGCAATCTACACATTCAATGCAATTGGGATCCAGATAACAACAAAATTTTTTAAGGACATGGAAAAACCAATTACTAACTTCATA
>NW_006921745.1:690531-702287 GCF_000298275.1 Orycteropus afer afer | reverse complement strand
TAAAAACAAACTCAAGCTAGATCAAAGACTTAAATGTAAAACCCAAAACTATAAAATTCATCAAAGATAAAATAGGGGCAAATCTAGGAGCCCTAATTTATGGCATAAATAGACTATCAAACATAACCCAGAATGCACAGGAGGTAGAAGAGAAGCTAGATGACTGGGACCTTTAAAAATTAAATTACTATTTTTTTTTTTTTTATTGTGATTGGGTGAAAGTTTACAGAGCAAATTTACTTTCCATACAACAGTTCACATACACTTTGTCTCATGACATTGACTACAATTTACCACAATGCAACAGGTCCCCTCCTACTTCCTCCAGATAGTTACCTCTTCCATGTGTCCATCCCTCCATGTACTCCTGCTCTCTGAGCTATCTCCCTGTGCTTAAGCAGCCCTTCTTTCTCCCATGATTGTTCTCTCCAAGGAGAGTATCTACTTAGTGTTCACCTCATATGCCTGTTTTTTGTTTAGCTTGAAGTTACAGGTGTGGGTTCAATTCCAGACCTGAAAGGCAATTAAGGGCCATAGTCTCAGTGGTTCCACCAGGCTCTATCAGACCACAAACCTGGTGCCCCCCCCCCTTATTTTCCAAATGATTTTGAGTTTTTTGTTCTACATTGTTCTCTCTCTATATCCAGGATCTCCTACATAGATCCCCCTCCGAGTGGTTGACAATGGTAGCTGGGCACCATCTAGTTCTTCTGGTCTCATAGTTGTATCGGCTGAGGATTGCATGATGTACCAGTTGCTTTGAGTAATTGTTTCCATGAATCTTTGGTTTTCTTCATTCTTTGCTCTGGATGAGGAGTGACCCATCATTGCAATCAGATGGCTGCTTGCAAGCTTTTAAGATCCCAGTCACCACTTGCTAAAGTAGGATGTAGAACAGTGTTTTGTGTAGTATGTTATGCCAAATGAGCTTGATGTCCCTTGGGACTATGGTCCTGAGCCCACAGGTTCAACTACTTGCTCCCTCTTGGTAGCTGGCTGTGGCCAAGAGGTGACTACAAACTTGTCCCTTGTCAGCTCTACTATACACCCGGGAATTCTTACAGAACCTACAAATACACTTGTAGAACCATTGTCTGCCAACCCCATACATGGTCTTGGGTACATTCCCCCCTGCATAGACATACCTAATAATTCAGCCTGTCCACCCATCTATCCACCCATACACGTTTGCCTTCATTGACAATGCAGTACTGTATGTGCAAAAGGGTTCATCTTTGTTGTCTGCACCTCCAATGTACCACTCTATGTCTTTCTCTTCCTCAGTGTCACCATGTTGATCACTCATATTTGGTACTTTGAAAAATTAAATACTTATTTGCATTGAAATATTTCATCAAAAGCGTAAAAAGGGAACCTTAAAATTGGGAGAAAATATTTGCCTATGACATACCTGACAAAGGACTTATCTCCAACATCTATAGAAAATTCCAACACCTCAACACCAAAAAGACAAACAATCCAATTCAAAAATGGGCAAGACACAAGAACAGACACTTCACTTAAGACGATATGCTGGAGGCCAAAAAAACACACAAGGAAGTGCTTGTGATCTTTAGTACTTAGAGAGATGCAAATCAAAACAACAATGAGATATAATCTCACCCCAGCAATAATAGCAAAGTTCAACAGGACAGAAAAGACACTAGTGAGGCTGCAGACAGATAGGAACTCTTACACACTGTTGGGATTGTAAAATGGTACAACCATTGTGGCAAATGGTAAGGCATTTCCTTAAAAAACTGAAAATAGGAATACCATTTTGACCCAACAATTCCATTACTAGGAAAATATACTAAAGAAGTGAGAGACAGGACATGATCAGGCATATGCACACCTATGTTCATCACAGCACAATTCACTATAGCAAAGAGATGGAAACAACCTAAATGCCCATCAACAGATGAATGGATAACCAAATTATGGTACATTCACATAATGGAATACTATGAAGAAAGGTTGGGCAATCCTACTTCCGTAGTGATACTACCTCGGAAACCCAAGGAGGGGTTGCTATGAGCCAGGGCCAACTCGACGGCAAACAACAACAACATGCTACATTAAAGAACAATGAAGGATACATGAATCATCTCACAATGTGAATGAACCTGGATGACATTATGCTGAGTGAAATAAGTCAATTGCAGAAGGACAAATATTATATGGGCCCATTATTGTAAAAAAGCAAGGAATAGTTTGCTTAAGGAAGGGAACTCACTTTGTAGGTTACTGGGGTGAGGAGGGAAGGAGAGGGAATAATTTGGGGCTAATTGGGAGCCAAATGCTGAGGTGGGCAAGGAGAGGGATGTTATGGAAAGAGTCTGTGACCACCATGATAACACTTGGGAAAGGGAGGACAATGAATTGTGCACTTAAGATATAGATGACAGAGTGTGTGTATACACACAAACACACACCAGTATGTTCACAATACTGCATTACCATTAAAACCAAACACCAGGCTACAGATAAATACCTGAGAAGATCAGATGGGGGTCAGTGAACAGTATTATACTCTAGACTAAGGGTAGATTCAGCTGAGGCTAATCTTGCACAGATACCAGTGATACAAAATACCAGATATCCTACAGAAACAACAGAAGACAGACATAGAGCAATCCCTTACAGACAGTTAGACACTGTGGGAGAGAGATCCAATGGATCTACTGACTCAGGACCATAGTATTGGGGCACACCAGACTCAATTGGCACAAAGAAATACATAAAAATCTTGTTCCACAACCTATAGTGGTGAGTAGCAACTGGGGTCTTAAAAGCTTTCAAACAGACATCTAAGATGCAGCTAATGATCTCCTATCTTTGGAAGTGAAGAAGAGTGCAAAAAACCAAGGGCATTTGGAAGCAGGTAGCCCTAGGACATGATGAACCTTGAGACCACAAGAACTGGATGGTGCCTGGCTACCAATGCCAACCACTTGGGAAAGAATCAAAACTGGAGATCCTGGATAGAATAGGAGGAAAAACCTGGAATAAAATCCAAAAACACAATAATAACCAGAATTACTGGTCAGATGGAGTCTGGTGGGATCCCCAGTACTCTGGCCCTGGGATATACTTGGGCCTGGAATACTTGGCCCTGGGATATACTTGGGCCTGGGATATACTTGGGCCTGGATATACTTGGGCCCTGGGATATACTTGGGCCAGGGGCTGGCTCTCAGCCCAATAGTAAACAATACATACACACACACAACTCAACCCAGGGTGATGCACCCACATATTCTATGGAGATGCATCCCTTGGAGCCATTGACTATGCACAAGTGAGGCAACATTCACATGGAGGAAATGCAGGACACAGAGGAGTGGAGATGGGAGGAAGGGATACTAGGAAGGGAGGGGAGGAGAGTGGGTTAGGGTTGGGGATGGCAACTGGTGAGTGAAACCAAAAGTACATGAAATGTTGAATGTAAAACAAATTCTGTAAATCTGTACCTAAAGCACAATTTAAGAAAAAAAAAATCAGGGGATCAGGGGTTAGGGCAGGGCACCCATGCTTCATCAGAGCACACAGACTGGGATGGAATTCCCACCGGCCCAGAAGGCGGGTGGAAGTGAGAGATGGCCACACCTTTGTTCACCAAGAGAGTGTGGGGTGTAAGAGTAAGAAGGGGAATATCACACCTTCCCAGTCGTCAGCCTCTGGTATGTCTGTGCTGTCATCAACAAGTGGAGTCTATTCTTAGGTCCCTGGCATCTGAAGGAGAACATTGTTGCTTTAAATATTCAAGATGGTTCTGCCCTCTGGACAGCTACAAGTCCACAGCTCAGTTTGGCTCCTTCTTTGATGTTTCCCTTTTTAGTCATCAGTCACCAGTACAGTTGTCCATGCACACCTTGGAGAGCAGAGCTGATTTTTAGGTTAATTCTCAGGTCCTAACACCACTTGGAAATATTCAAACTGTCAGTGCTGTTGGAATAGCAGCTCTGTTTGTCTCCTTATTCACTATTTTCATTCAAGTTCTTCTACTAGTTTGCATTTAATCCACTTCTGTATCTTTCCTTTAGAAGCTCAAGCCTCAAGGATTATCTTCTGTATCTGTGTCAATTGGTTTCTCTTTTCTTTGTCGAAGACAGTCTGTGTAGCTTGTCAGCCTATACCGCCATCTTATTGGAAGTCCTATTTCTTTATTGTAAATTTTCAGAGTTAGAATTGCCAATATAAAATTTTAAACTATGTTAAATAATATACAATATTGAAAGCAGTTTGTCCTTGTCCTCTTTGGAACATTTCATGTGTGTAATTCAAGAATACAATAGTGAACACATGACAGCTCTTAAATTTCTTAGCTTTTTGGCTAACTAAATTTGTCTTCAATTCTTCTCTTTCATTTTTAAGTACATTTTTATTAAAATTAAATTTGTTCAGATGCAAAACCAGCACATCCCACAGTGTGAATCTCACTCTTAGATTTTCATTTCTGATACTTTTTTCTTTGAATGTATTATGTCTCATCATGAACTTTGGAAGTATAAATCCAAAAGATCTGAAGGTGAATGTTCATGGAATTATGATGTAAAAGAATTTTCTAAAAGAATGTCCCCAAATTCTTACTTGTAAGACATGAGGAACTACATATAAAGTTTATTTTTCACATAGCCTGTATTTATTCATGTTTAAGGATCGATGGTAATAACAGAGAAAGGCACTACATTGGGATAAGGAAGTAATGAATTGCTACGCATGTTGTTATTTTTAGACATCTCCTCTCCTAGTACTTAAACTGTCAGAAAGACTAGCTTTGAAAACCCTGAAAGGTCATAACCCAAGAGGGGAGAAACTCTAGGAACATGCATTGAAGAAGATACAGATGTATAAACAAGCTATAAAATGCCCCATATTTTCTCTTTTTCAACATTTCACTGAAGAGTTGACCCAGACTATTACCATGTGAAAGTGAAATTTTAAAAGAGCCAATCTTAAGCAAACCTACACCAACACCCAGTTGGCTTGCTTTCCCCATCACTAATGAAACCCAGGAGGGTCCTGACATGAGGTGTGACAACTTGAGAGGCAGAGTGAAGATCACAGAGGTGAGAAACCTATCACCTCTCTTTTCATATCCTCAGAGCATATGGGCCAGCCTTTGCATGCCCACAGTTCTTGTGGCTGGGACTGCATTACCTTACCTTGGGAACTTCATTTAGATGGACACCCCTGCAACGCCTCTCCTCCCACCATTGGGCCAACCCAGTCTTT
This sequence comes from Orycteropus afer afer, assembly GCF_000298275.1. Taxonomy (NCBI): domain Eukaryota; kingdom Metazoa; phylum Chordata; class Mammalia; order Tubulidentata; family Orycteropodidae; genus Orycteropus; species Orycteropus afer. The sequence continues at coordinate 697,049 of NW_006921745.1, read as the reverse complement.
TGAAAGGTGCCTTAGTTAAGAGCACTCAGACCTAACAGCCACCATATGCATTCTGAACAGAATTAAGGATATCATTTATGAGGAATTAGGTAAATACATCCAAAGATAAAGAGATTAGAAGTGGAGATGAGAAGTGGTCTTACCTGCTCTGTGATTGGAGTATGGATAAAGCTTAGAAGATAATAAGTTGCCATTGAGTTGATTGTAACTCACAGAAACTCCATTTGTGTCATAGTATCAATGGTTTTTCAGAAGAAGATTACTAGGCTTTTCTTCTAAGGTACCTCTAGGTGGACTGGAACCACCAAACTTTCAGTTAGCAGCTGAACACATTAACTGTTGCATCTCTTAGGACTCTTCTCATAATACTGTAGTTGTTATTAGCTAGTGTTGAATTGGTCCTTGACCATTATGCACAATGGACCAAAACACTATCTAGTCCTATGCCCATCCTCATTATTGGTTGGAGATCAGACCATTGTGATTCATAGGGTTTCCTCTGGCTGGTTTTTGGAAGTAGATAACCAGGCCTTTCTTTCTGGTCTGTCTTAGTCGCAGGCTCTGCTATAACATGTGAAGCATCATCACAGCATGGAAGCCTCCACTGACAGATGAGTGATGGCAGTATATGAGGCCCACTGGCTAGAAATTGAACCTGGGTTTTCTGTATGGTATATAAATTCACCACTGAATTTATAAATGTTTTATAAAATGTTGTTGTTTTGTGTCATTGAGTCAGACGTGACTCATAGCAACCCCTCCTTGGGTTTCTGAGGTGGTATCACTACGAAAGTAGATTGCCCAACCTTTCTTCCGAGGAGTGGCTGGTGGGTTTGAACCACCAGCCTTCTGGTTAGCAGTCAAGTGCCTTAGGCACTATGCTACCAGAGCTCCTGGTTTATAAAATAGATGGGTGTAAATAGTGTTGGTTTTGGAGGAGTTTTGGGAAAGGAAGGATAGATCTCTAGAAATTGAAATATCAAGGTGTTATTTGCAGCAATTCTGCATTTTGAGATCTCTGGATATGGCTATCTGAGTATCCAACCTCCTCAGAATGTCTCAAAAAGTCACAATTAAGTCAAGCATTTAGTAAGGACAGGAGTTGGGCTTCTTGCACACTTGCTTTTGCTTTTCCATAGGCTAAAACACGGAGCCTCATCCAGGCATAAAACATCTAACCCTAGGGGTTAGTGGAAGCTCAGGCTGGAAGATTTCTGCGTTCTTGAAGCAACATGTGGAGCAAAGTGTCTGCCAAACAGAGACACTAATTTGGACTCATATATGAGCAAAATATAACCTGTGACCTTTTGTTATAACATTTAATCCACTTCAAGGAAATTTCATTCTGGAATTTCTTTTCATTGTATTCCCAGATTGATCCCACTCTTTTCTTGTACGCCATGACTCCCTTCTATTTGGAAGTGTCTATCAAAGTATTTTGTCAAATTATTTTTAAAAGAGGAAGTGTACAGAACTTTTCATGTTAAAAAAAAAAAAAAAAAACTCTCAGTTTTCTCTCCCTTAATTAGAAAGATTTTACCAGATGTAGAATTTCAGATTTGAACTATTTTCATTTTCATTTCCTTTTTTTCTTCTTTTTATCAAATTGTGATTTGGATGAAAGGTTATAGAGAAAATTCACTTTCCATACAGCAGCTCACATATACTTTATCTCATGACATTGACTTAAATTTGCCACAATGCAATAGTTCTCCTCCAATTTCCTCCCCATAGTTACCCCTTCCCTGTGTCCTTCTCTCCCATGCACTCCTGCTCCCTGAGCTGTCTCCCTGTGCATATTCAGCCCTTCTATTCTCTCGTTATAGTTTTCTCCAAAGAGCGTATCTACCTAATGTAAATGTTCAACTCATATACCTGTCTTTTGTTTGACTGGAAGCCAGTGGAGTGGGTTAAGTTCTGGACTTGAAAGGAAGCTAGGGGCCATCAGGCTCTATCAGACCAGCAAACATGGTCACTTGATGATTTTGAGTTTTGTTCTCCACATTGTTCTCTCACTCTGTCCATGACCTCCTACATAGATCCCCCTCCAAGGAGTTAACAGTGGTAGCTGGGGACCATCTAGTTCTTCTGGTCTCATATTTGTATAGTCTGAGGATCATATGGTGTATCAGTCACTTGGACTAATTGTTTCTATGCATTTTCTATTTTCTTCATTCTTTGCTCTGGATGAGGATAGACCCATCTTTGCATATAGATGGCCTCCTGCAAGCTTTTAAGATCCCAGTTACTACTCGCCAAACTAGGATGTAGAATGTTTTTTGTAATATGTTATGCCAATTGAGCTTGATGTCCCCTGTGACTTTGGCCAGAGCCCACAGGTCCAACTACTTTCACCATCTGGGTAGCTGGTGGTGGCCAAGAAGTCAAGAAGTGACTACAACCTTGTCCCTTGTCAACTCTATATATTGCTGGGAATTCTTTTTCTTTTTCTTTTCTTTTTTTTTTTTTTTTTTAATTGTGATTTGGGTGAAAATTTACAGAGCAAATTCACTTTCCATACAGCAGTTCACATACACTTTGCTCATGACATTGACTACAATTCACCACAATGTAACAGCTCCCCTCCCACTTCCTCCCTGTCCCAATTGTTGCCCCTTCCCTGTGTCCATTCCTTCATGCACCCCTGCCCCCTGAGCTGTCTCCCTGTGCATAAACAGCCCTTCTTTCTCCCATGATCATGATTGTTCTCTCCAAGAAGTGTATTTACCCCAGGTAAATGTTCAACTCCTATGCCTGTCTTTTGCTTGGCTGGAAGCCACAGGTGTGGGTTCAGTTCTAGAACTGAAGGGCAGCTGGGGGGTATAGTCTCAGTGGTTCCATCAGGCTCTATCAGACCAGCAAACCTGATCCTCCTTTTTTTTTTTTCCCCAAATGCTTTTGAGTTTTGTGCCACATTGTTCTCCCTTTCTATCCAGGTCTCCTACATAAATCCCCCTCTGAGGGATTGACATTGGTAGCTGGGCACCATCTAGTTCTTCTGGTCTCATAGTCATATAGGCTGTGGATTACATGGTGTGCCAGTCATTAGGACTATTTCTTTCTATGAATCTTTGGTTTTCTTCATTCTTCTTTGCGCTGCATGAGGAGAGACCCATCATTGCATCTAGATGGCTGCTTGCAGGCTTTTAAGATCTGAGTCGCTACTTGCCAAAGTAGGAGGTGGAACAATGTTTTGTGGAGTATGTTATGCCAATTGAGCTTGATGTCCCCTGTGACTATGGTCCAGAGCCCACAGGTTCAAATACTCATTCCCTCTGGGTAGCTGACTGTGACCAAGAAGTGAGTACAACCTTGTCCTTTGTTAGCTCTACTATGCACCTGGGAATTCAGATCATACAAATACATTTATAGGACCATTGTCTGCCAATCCCATACATGGTCTTGGGTATACTCCTCACTTCATAGACATACCTACTAGTTCAGCCTGTCCACCCATCTATCCACCTGTATACCCATGTTGCCTTCACTGACAATGCAGTACTGTACATGCAAAAGTGTTCATCTTTCTTGTCTGTACCTCCCATGCACCTCTCTGTCTTCCTCTTCCTCAGTGCCACCATGTTGATCACACATTTGGTACATTGCCCTTCTCTTCACTAGCTGGGAATTCTTACAGAACATACCAATATTCTTGTAGAAACATTGTCTGCCAACTCTATACATGGTCTTGGGTACACTCCCCACTGCATAGACATAATTTATAGTTCAGCCTGTCCACCCATTTATCCACCTCTATATCCATGTTTGCCTTCATTGACAATGCAGTACTGTATGTGCAAAAGGGTTCATTTTTGTTGTCTGTACTTCCCGTGTAACTCTCTATGTCTTCCTCTTCCTCAATGCCACTATGTTGATCACTCACATTTGGAACATTGCCCTTCTCTTCAGCCAAAACAATACTTGTCTCTACCTATCTAATAGTGTTCCCTCCCCTCCCCACCCACCCCTGGTAACCAACAAAGAAAATTTCCTTCCATATATAAACCTTTCCTTGACTTTTTACAATAACGAGCTAATACGATATTTGTCCTTTTGTCTTATTTCACACAGCACAACATCCTCCAAGTTCATTCATGTTATGTGGTGTTTTGCAGATTCTACATTATTCTTTAGGTTTGCATAGTATTCCATTGTGTGTATGTACCATACATAGTTTGGTCATCCATTCTTCTGTTGATGGGCACCTAGGTTTTTTCCATCCTTTGTCTATTGTAAATAGTACTGTGATGAACATGGGTGTGCATATATCTGTTCTTGTCCTGGCTCTCACTTCTTTAGGATATGTACCTAGTAATGGAATGGCTGGGTCAAATGGTATTTCTAATTTCAACTTTTTAAGGAATTGCCATACTTCTTTTCACATCCTTGCCAGCCTTTATTATTTTCTGTCTTGTTGAACTATGCTACTAGTGCTGAGGCAAACTGGTGTCTTGTTGTTTTGATTTGCATCTCTCTAATTGATAATGACTGTGAGCATTTCTTCAAGTTTGTTGGCCACCTGAATATCCTCCTAGGTGAAGTGTCTATCCATATCTTCTGTCCATTCTTAAATTGGATTATTTGTCTTTTTGTTGTTTAGTTGTGGGAGTTTTCTATAAATTCTAGAGCTAAGTCTCTTGTCAGATATATCATTGCTGAACATTTTCTTCCCACTCTGTAAGTTCTCTTTGGACTCTTTTGGAGAAGTCTTTGGAAGCACATAAAAAATTTAATTTTTAGAAGGTCCTATTCATCTAGTTTACCTTCTTCTGTTTGTGCATTTTGGGTTATACTTGATAGTCTATTTATGCCATATATCAGGGTCTCTAAATTTGCTCCTAGTTTTTCCTTGAGGAACTTTACAATTTTAAGTTTCACCTTTAAGTCTTTGATCCATCTGGAGTAAATTTTTGTTTATGCTGTGTGGTACAAATCTTGTTTCATTTTTCTGCAAATGGATATTCAGTTTTGCCAGCACCACTTATTAAACAATCTCTTCCCCATTTAATAGAATTTGTCCCTTTGTCAAAGATCAGCTGACCATAGGTTGCTGGATCTATTTCTGGGTTCTCAATTCTATTCCATTGGTCTATATGTCGGTCATTGTAGAAATATCAGACAATTTTGACTACTGTGGCTGGGTAGTAGGTTTTTAGATCGAGCATCATGAGACCTACTTTGTTCTTCTTCAACAGTGCTTTGCTCAATCGAGGTCTCTTTCCTTTTTATATAAAGTTGTTGTTGTTGTTATGTGCCATCAAGTCGGACTCGACTCATAGTGACCCCCTCCTTGGGTTTCCGAGGCATATCACTATGGAAGTAGATTGCCCCATCTTCCTTCCAAGGAGTGGCTGGTGGGTTTGAACTGCCAGCCTTTTGGTTAGCAGTCAAGTGCCTTATGCACTATGCTACCAGAGCTCCTTATATAAAGTTAATGATTGGTTTTTCTAAATCCTTAAAGAATGTTGATGAGATCTGAATTGGAATTGGATGGAAAGTATTGATTGCTTTGGGTAGAATTGACATTTTCACAATGTTCAATCTTCTTATTCATGAACATTGTATGTTCTTCCATTTATGTAGATATCTTACATTTTCTTGAAGTAGTCTTTTATAGTTTTCTTTATACAGGTCTTTTGTGTCTCTGGAAATATTTATTCCCAACTATTTTATTTTTTGGTAACTATTGTAAATGGTAGGAGCTCTGGTAGCATAGTGCCTAAGGCACTTGACTGCTAACCAGAAGGCTGGTGGTTCAAACACACCAGCCACTCCTCAGAAGGAAGGATGTGCATTCTACTTCCATAGTGATACTGCCTGGGAAACGCATGGAGGGGTTGCTATGAGTCAGGTCCTACTCAATGGCATATAACAACAACAAAAACATTGTAAATGGTATTGATTTTTGTGTTTCTTTTCCAGTACTCTCTTTGCTGGTGTAGAGGAATCTAACTGATTTTTGGATGTTGATCTTGTATCCTGCCATGATGCTAAATCTCTCAATTAGTTTCAGTAGAATTTTGACTGAGTCTCTTGGGTTTTCTAGGTAGAGGATCATATCATCAGCAAATAGGGATAGTTTGACTTCTTCCTTACCAATTTGGATGCCTTTGATTTCCCTTTCTTGCCTCATTGCCCTGGCTAGGACTTCCAATACAATTTTGAATAGAAATGGTGATAGAGAGCATCCTTGTCTGGTTCTTGTTCACAAGATGAATGGTTTCAATCTCTCTCCAGTGACAAAATGCCAGCTGTTGGTTTTGCATAGATAGCCTTTATTATGTTGAGGAATGTCCCTTCTATTCTTATTTTGCTGAGAGTTTTGATCAGGAATGATTGTTAAATTTTATCAAATGCCTTTTGTGCATCAATTGATATGATCATGTGGTTCTCCTTTGTTTTATTTATGTGGTGGATGACATTGATTGTTTTTCTAATGCTGAACCATCCTTGCATACCTGATATGAACCCCACTTGGTCATAATGAATGATTTTCTTGATATGTTGTTGGAGTCAAT
>NW_006921745.1:685315-687346 GCF_000298275.1 Orycteropus afer afer | reverse complement strand
CAACAAAGACACAGAAGAGCTAAACAATACAATCCACCAATGTGACCTTTTAGATATCTACAGAGCACTTACCCAACAACAGCACAATGTACATTTGTTTCCCAGTGCACATGGAACATTTTCCATGACAGACCATGTGTTAGGCCATAAAGCACACCTTCATAAATTTTTAAACATTTGAATACTGCAAACCATCTTCTCAGATCACAATGTTATCAAATTAGAAATCAACAACAGGGAGGTTAATGGAAAAAGAGTAAACTCATGGAAACTGAACAACACCCTCCTTAAGAAAAACTGGGTAAGAGAAGAAATCAAAAGTGAAATTCAAAAATCCCTTGAATCAAACAAGAATGAAAACACAACATACCAAAATCTTTGGGACAAAGCAAAAGCAGTGATCAGATGCCAATTTATAGCAATAGGTGCACACATCAAAAAAGAAGAAACAGCCAAAATCAACACTTTAAAGCAACATCTCCAACAATTAGAAAAGAACAGCAAGAATAGCCAACAGTCACCAGAAGAAAGGAAATAATAAAGATTCGAGCAGAAATCAATGAAACAGAAAATAGAAGAGTAATAGAAAAAAATCAACAAAACCAGAAGTTGGTTTATTGAAACAATTAACAAAATTGACAAACCCTTGCAAATTTAACAGAGGAAAAGAAGGAGAGAATACAAATAACATGGATAAGAAATGAAATGGGTAACATCACAACCAAACCAACTGAAATAAAAATGATAATATCAGTATACTATGAAGAACTGTACTCCAACAAATTTGAAAATCTGGAAGAAATTGACAGATTTCTAGAAACACACCACTTACCTCAACTAACCAGACTGATGTGGAAAAGTTGAACAGATACATAACAAAAAAAGAAATTGAACAAATTATAAAAAAAAAAATTACCAACAAAAAAAATCCAGGCTCAGATCATTTCACTGGAGAATTCTACAAAGTATTTAGAGAAGAACAGACACCATTGCTGCTCAAACTATTCTACAACATAGAAAAAGATGGAATTCTCCCTAACTCATTTTATTAAGTAAGTATAACCTTGATACCAAAACCAGGCAAAGACATCACTCAAAAGTAAAACTACAGACCAATATCCCTCATGAATATAGATGCAAAAATCTTCAACAGAATACTAGCCAATAGACTCCAACAACATATCAAGAAAATCATTCATTATGACCAAGTGGTGTTCATATCAGGTATGCAAGGATGGTTCAACATTAGAAAAAAAATCAAAGTCATCTACCACATAAATAAAACAAAGGAGAAGAACCACTTGATTATATCAATTGATGCAGAAAAGGCATTTGATAAAATCCAACACCTATTCCTGATAAAAACTCTCAGCAAAGTAGGAATTGATGGGATATTCTTCAACATAATAAAGGGAATTTATGCAAAACCAACAGCCAACAATATTCTCAATGGAGGGAGACTGACACCATTCCTCTTGAGAACAGGAACCAGACAAGGATGCCCTCTATCACCACTTCTATTCAACATTGTCCTGGATATCCTAGCCAGGGCCATAAGGCAAAAAAAGGGAACTCAAAGGCATCCAAATTGGTAAGGAAGAAGTCAAGCTATCCCTATTTGCTGATTATAAGACACTATACCTAGAAAACCCAAGAGACTCAGTCAAAAATCTACTGGAACTAATTGAGAGATTTAGCATCGTGACAGGATACAAGATCAACATCCGAAAATCAGTTGGATTCCTCTACCCAGCAAAGAGATGGCTAAAAAGAAATAAGGAAATCAATACCATTTACAATAGTTATCAAAAAATAAAATACTTGGGAATAAATCTTACCAGGGACACAACAGTTCTGTACAAAGAAAACTATAAAAAACTACTTCAAGAAACCATAAGAGACCTACATAAATGGAAGAACATCCCATGCTTATGGATAGGAAGATTGAACATTGTGAAAATGTCAATTCTACCCAAGGCAATAGATACATTCAATGCAATCCCAATCCAGATCCCATAAACATTTTTTAAG
>NW_006921745.1:676501-681735 GCF_000298275.1 Orycteropus afer afer | reverse complement strand
TCATAACAAATTATGGATAACATTGAGAAGAATGGGAAATCCAGAACACTTAATTACATTCATGAGGAACCTGTGCATAGACCAGGAAGCTGTCATTTGAACAGAGCAAGGGGATACTGCATGGTTTAAAATTGAGAAGGGAGTGTGTCAGGTTGTATCCTTTCACCATAATTATTCAATCTGTATGCTGAACAAATAATCCGAGAAGCTGGACTGTATGAAAAAGTACTTGGCATCAGGATTGGAGGAAGACTAATTAACAACCTGTACTGTGCAGACGTCAAACTTTGCATGCTGAAAGTGAGGATGACTTGAAACACTTACTGATGAAGATTGAAGACTACAGACTGCAGTATGGCTTACACCTCAATATAAAGAAAATGATAATACTCACAACTGTATCAATAAGCAGCATCACAATAAATGGAGAAAAGATTGAAGTTGCTAAAGATTTCATATTACTTGGTTCCACAGTCAACACCAATAGAAGCAGTAGTCAAGACATCAGATGGCATATTGCACTGGAAAAATCTGCTGCAAAAGACCTCTTTCAAGTGCTGAAGAGCAAGATGTCTTCCTGAAGACTAAGGTGCTTGCTTCTAACCCAAGCCATGGTATTTTCAATCACCTCATATGCATGTGAGAGCTGGATAATGAACAAGGAAGATCAAAGTAGAGTTGATGCTTTTGAGTTATGGTTTTGGTGAAGAGTACTGAAAGTACCCTGGACTGCCAAAAGAGCTAACAAATCTGTCCTGGACGAAGTGCAGCCAGAAAGCTCCTAGGAAGAGAGAATGGTCAGACTTCATCTCACCTGTTTTGGCCATGTTATCAGAAGGGACCATCCCCTGGAGAAGGATATCATGCTTGGTAAAGTGGAGAGTCAGCAAAGAAGGGGAAGGCCCTCAATGAGATGGATTGACATAGTGTCTGCAATGATGGGTTCAGGTATAGCAAGGATTGTGAGACTGGTACAAGATCTGGCAGTATTTCATTCTGTTGTCCATAGGGTTGCTATGTGTCGGAGCTGACTCAACAGCACCTAACAACAACAACAACAAAACAACAACAGCTGCCCTTTGAAATTTGTTCAGCTCTCAGCACTTACTAAGTCATTTCCATATCTATTTTGTTTCACCCTTAGGAATATAATTCTTTTATTATTTCTTTGATAGGAGCTCTGGTAGCATAGTGCCTAAGGCGTTTGACTGCTAACTAGAAGGCTGGCCGTTCAAACCCACCAGTCACTCCTCGGAAGGAAGGTTGGGCAATCTACTTCCATAGTGATAGTGCCTTGGAAACCAAAGGAGGGGTCACTATGAGTCGGGTCTGACTCGATGGCACATAACAACAACAACATTTCTTTGATAATTTCATTCTTACACTTTTTTCTATTCTTTGTCATCTTTTTATTAGATAGACAGTGGTCCTCTTAGCTGCAGTGATTAAATGTTTGTCTGCTAACTGAAAGGTCCTACTCTGTGGGAGAAAAATGTAGTAATCTCCTTCTGTAAAGATTTATAGCCTTAGAAATCTTAGTTCTTGTCTGTCTTACAGGGTCACTATGAATCAGAATCTACTATATGGCAGTATGAATGTGGATTTTCTATATCTTTTAACCTTTTGCTCACATTCATTTACTTTTTGTTCTTTTGGTTTATATTACAAGAAAAAGTGGAAAAAAAAAAACCTTGCTATACTTTCTATTGATTTATTTTCACCAAACATATGAATAGGAAATATTTTTTTAAATTTCATAAAATGTGACCTTCTTTTCACACCAGCCTGTTCTTTGGTTTATGGATATCTTCATATTACCAGATTGATCAGTAGGATTAATAATGAGAACATTTAAAATGTTCTCTTTTCCATGAATTGTCAGTTTCTGCTAGTAAAAGTTTTTCTTTTTCCATCTCGATCACTCATTTTGATGTTGCTTGCTTTCCTCAAACACTTGGCATTCCCTGGGCTTTCTCATTCACAAATGAGAGCCATGTCAGTTAATGTAAATATTTAGAATGTTTCCTATCTACCTTAGTATTGTAAATAACAAATACCAATTAAAAATAAATGTAATTCTCAAAAAGTCATTGTTAATCTTAGTAGAAATGGACCCACTTAGTAAAATTTTTATTTTATTTAAATTTAAAATTTTTCTGTGTACCTCAACATTGATTATATATAGGAATTATTGCCCCATCTTTATAGGAAATTTTAATATTTGGGTGATCACACAGAATTGTCTCTTTAACAAAATCCCTTACCAATCTATATTTTAACATTTCATCTAAAATTTTTTTAGAGTTAATAATTCTCCATAGCTATTTATTTAGTAATTTTTTAGGGGAGTTTTATTTTGAAAACTCAATACACTATTTTATATATGAAGGAAAACCCAGTTTGTTATATATGTTTTTAATTTGTAATTATAATATGCTTTATGTATTTGGAGATGTTTTTAAAGACTGGTATAAATTGTATTAAATGAATATGAACAGAATAAACATATTACATGACTTAACTGATATAACTGAAATTATTTATAAGATAGACACATTATGGGGAAATCATGTACTATTGAAAAAAAACAGATTATTTTTCCTTTTTAAAATACTTATAGATGGAATGACTATGTTGGACTTTTTTCTTTTTTTTTGGTCTTCTGAGACCATATCATTGCCCATTCATTTTTTACATACACAACTTTATTCATGTTGGAAATCACAGTTAAGTTATAGGGTAAATTGAAATCACCACAGTGAAGCTATTACACTTCCGGTAGTCTTTCTTACACATTTGTTCTATGTCTACCTCAAGTCTGGAAAAACTTACTTAGTGCTAGAGAAACAAAGAGGTAGAAATTTCCTGGCTTTATTCCTTGACCTGTGATGAAGTAGAGAACATAATATAGTGATTTGAGCCAGACCTATGACTGGCCATAGGGATTGCCACTGACTCAACCTAATTAAGAAAGATCCTAAATAAATTTTGGTGAAAGCCAAAATCACTAGCCCATTCGATTAGTATTTTTTTTATTTTTGTATATAAAAATTAATATCTTGCTTCTCTTCTTACCATCTGTTATTGAATATTTTATTGATTTCTACCTGTGAGAAGTTGACTTGTGATTGTCACATTTAAGCCACTCATTTGGACTAAGGGATTCAATGAGAACAAGAAGAAGTCCTACCTTGAGCTCAAACTGACAAAGGTAAACTGGTATCATTTGTTCACTTTTTGCCACTTGTATTACCTCTGCTAATATATAAATCTTCCACCATCTATCAGTTTGTCATACTGTGGTGGCGTGAATGTTGCTATGATGCTAGCAGCAATGTTATTGGCATTTCAAATTACAGCAGAATTTCCCAAGGCTACAGTGGAGCTTTCAGACTAAGATGGACTGAAAATAAAAGCCAGGCAACCTTTTTTTTTTTTTCCTAAATTAACCAAGGAAAACCTTATGGATCATAACACAATATTGTCCAATATAGTGCTGGAAGATGAGCTTCTGGATTGGGAGGCACTAAAAATACATAGTGGTTGCAGCATAATAATGATTGTGAAGCTGCAGCAGGACTAGAAAACATTTCATTTTGTTGTACATGGGATCACCATAAGTCAGAGCCAACTTGACAACTAACAACAGCAAAAATATGTAAAGTTTAGCTGAAATGACTTTTTGAGAAATTTGATACGAAAAGGGATAAGAATCCCAAGAAAAATTAACACACTGTCAGAGTCTTAGAAATCCTCTTCACACCACACTAACCCCTTTATAACTTAAACAGTGTGGTCTTCCACAACAAATCCTTTATGGATCTCTACAAGAATACCCAGAAGATAGAGTATTTTGGAATGTTTAGTATGGTGTCTAACATGCAGTTAGTGTCCAAAATTGAATGCCATATTTTCTTTCTAGTTATCACATTATTATTTTAGAAATAATTCCTGCTTTTGATCCAGGGAATGCACCTGTGGAGTTTGAGATAAAGAAAATATGTTAATATTTGACTCATTATAATGCCTTTATTATCCTTAAAGTTTCACTTTTAATTGGATCAAAAGGAGGAAAGAATTAACACATGTTTTATCTTTTAGAGAGATAGTGGAAAACTTACTGATAAAATTATTTCAGAGGTCAGACTTCTGGTAAGATGTTGGAATAGGAAGACAAGCTACACAGACCCTCCTCAACAAACAAAAGAGTAACCAATTGACACAGTTACAGAAGATAATTCTGGAGCCTAGAACTTTGAAAGGAAGAATACAGAAGTGGATTAAACACCAACTAGTAGAGGAACTTGAATAGAAACAGTGAATAAAGAGAAAAATGGAGCTTTGGACTGTCAGCTGTCCTGAAAACATGACATTTTGAATATTTTCAAGTAGTGTTAGGACATGAGAATTAACCTAAAACTCAGCCCTGCTCCCCAAGGGCTACATGGACGATGGCACTGGTGGCTGATGACTAAAAGGGGAAAGAGTAAAGAAGGAGTTAAATGGAGCTGTGGACTTTCGGCTGTCTGTAGGGCACAGCCATTTTGAGTGTTTAAAAGTGGCAGCAATTTTGGATATTTAAAGTGACAGTGTTCTTATTCAGAATCAAAGGGAACTAAGAATAGGCTCTGCTTGCCAAAGAAAACATGGTCATAAGGGAGGCTGACAACTAGAAAGGAGACAGGTGGTGAGTACAGAAGTGATGCCTACTAGTGAATAGAGGAGCACAGTACCCTGCTTACTCAGATACATCCAAACAAAACAAAGAAAATGAAAATCTTGTGTGAATCATTCCAACAAATAATCACCAATTAAATATAAACACAAAAATGTCACAATGTCTCAGAGACAACAGACCATCACAGTCCACACAAAGAAGCAAATAAACCCACAGAAACAAGGGACCAAGATATAGACCAGAACACATCCTGGAGGAAGAAGCAGCATTGGAACTTCCTGATAAGGAATTCAAAAGAATTATATTTAGGTACCTTCAATGGATTGACAGACAGATCAAGAACAACACTGATAAAATTAAGGGAAACAAAAAAAACCATAGAACAATTTCAGAAGACAATACAAGAACAGCATGACAACATAAATGAAAAATTAGAAATGAAACAAAATCTTCAGATAGAAATCCAGAATATTAATACTAAATTTTCAGAAATAGATAACACATTGAACAAGCAAAGGAGTAGAATTGAAGCAATGGAAGACAGAATTAGTGAGAT
>NW_006921745.1:674485-675984 GCF_000298275.1 Orycteropus afer afer | reverse complement strand
AAAACCAGACTAACCTTGCAAGAGATGCTAAGGGAGTCCTTGGACAGAGAACCAACAATAGCAAATAACAACAGACCATTAACACACATGATGACATAATCCCAAAATCAACCCAGTTATGGAAGTATCCAAAGTAAATATGCTTACAAGATTGTAAACAGGGAACTAGAGACATCAATTGGCAAATGAGGACAACTACAAACCAAAAAAATGGATAAAATTGTGTAGTTACAGAACATCTAAATAGTGAGGAAGTCAAGGCCATTGCAAGATAGAATGGACTATTCTAAACTTGGGAAGAAAATTATAAATTACAGAATAACCTCAAAGAAAAATGATAAACCCTCACATCAAAATAAAAGAGGACATACTAAAACAATAGCAAAGAAGGAAGTAATACCACTATTCATAAACAAAATGAACTTAGCACAGAAAATTTTATGGAACAAAGAAATCAATACTATGAAAAAGCACATAACAAAATGACAGCAACAAATTCATACTTGTTGATAATCACACTGAATGTAAATGGATTAAATGCACTACTAAAGAGACAGAGAGTTGCAGACTGGATAAGAAAATAAAACCCATCAATATGTTGTCTACAAGAGACACACCTTAGAGGCAAAGACAAAAACAGGCAAAAAGAATCAAAGGTTGTAAAAAGATATATCAAGGAAATGGCAATCAAAAAAGAGCAGGAGTGATGATATTAATTTCTGATAAAATTGACTTTAAGACAAAAACCACCATAAGAGACAAGGGGACATTATATAATAATTGAAGGATCAATTGAACAAGAGGACATAACCATAATAAATATCTATGCACCCAATGAAAGAGCCCCAAAATACATAAATCAGATTTTAAATGAATTGACAAGACAAAAAGATGACTCCATAGTCATCATAGAAGATTTTAATACACCACTTTCAATGAAGGATAGAACAACTGGAAAGAAACTCAGTGAAGATACAGAAAAACTAAACAATACAATCCAGCAACTTGACCTTATAGATATCTTCAGAACACATCACCCAACAATAGCACAATATACATTCTTTCTCAGTGCAATGGGACATTCTTCATGATAGTCCATATGTTAGGCCATAAAACAAGCCTTAATAAATTTAAAAACATTGAAATACTGCAAAGCATCTTCTTAGATCAACATGTTACAAAATTAGAAATCAACAATAGGAAGATGAACAGAAAAAGAACAGACACATGGAAACTGAATAACACCCTTTGGAAAAAACTAGGTAATAGAAGAAATAAAATATGAAATAAAATTCCTTGAATCAAATGAGAATGAAAACACAGCATACTAAAATGTTTGGGACACAACAATAACAGTGATCAGAGGCCAATTTATAGCAATAAAGGCATACATCAAAAAAGAAGACACAACCAAAATCAACACTTTAAAACAACATCTCCAACAATTAGAAAAAGAGCACAAAAAAAGCCTACAGTCATGAGAAGAAAAGAAATAATAA
>NW_006921745.1:665721-671814 GCF_000298275.1 Orycteropus afer afer | reverse complement strand
TCCTCAGGAATTATTTTCTGCTAAAAAGAATTGTCTTGTCCAAAGTCTTGCCCTAACCCACATTTCTGCCCTGGTACCTTGCATCTATTGATGGTGGCAAGGTATAAAGACCTGGTTCTTTTGCCTTGATTTGGGTAACTCTAACGGACCATCTCAGTTCCATAGTTCCTCAAGAAATTGACTGAGATCTCTGCTATGACAACATCACAGTTCAACTTCTCTCTATTCCCAAACCTGTTTCCTCACTCTGACATAGGTTTTGTACTATTGTAGTTGGTCTCAATGGTGTCTTGGTAAAAGATTAACAACTAGCTCTTCAGAGATCTGATTTGTTGTTTTTGTTGCTGTTATGTGCCATCAAGTTGGACTCGACTCATAGCGACCCTTCTTTGGGTTTCCGAGGTGGTGTCACTGTGTGAGTAGATTGCCGAACCTTCCTTCTGAGGAGTGGCTGGTGGGTTTGAACCACCAGCCTTCTGGTTAGCAGTCAAGTGCCCTAGGCACTATGCTACCAGAGCTCATATCTGATTTGTAGTGCTTTCCAGTTCCCATGGTGTAAATACTCCTGCTGTGGCCAATTTCAAGGTACCAGTATGATGTTGCTGTCCCTGGGTGATGTAAACTCTTAATGTGCTCAGCTGTTAACTAAAAAGTTGAACATTTGAGTCCATCCTTAGGCTCCTTGGAAGAAAAGCCTGGTGATTTACTTCTGAAAAAATCAGCCACTGCAGCCCAGTGTCAGTGTGTCAATTCTACTCTGACACACATGGAGTTATTAGCAACTGTTATTTTTGGTTAATGTGATATCAATTAACATAGATTTGGGGAGAGATGTGCACAACTGGTTCTTGTGAGCCAGTGCAAGCCAGTTCCAGTCAGCTACACCTATCAGTTTTCTTCAATGAAATTCTTAAATGCAAGTTTCCACCTTAGTCTTTTTTTAGGATAGCCCAAACTGAAACACAACAACAAAAAAATGTAAATTATTTTTATACTGTCAATTTTGATGATCTGTTTATTAAACAACTAGCATTTCACAGGCTATCAAAGCGAAATTTGTCAACTCAAATGTTTTGTAAAACATACACATCTCTCATTCTTTCTCTCACACATACACACCTCCCCCACATACCACCATAAGACTGTGTCCCATTCCAGACTCCTTTTAATTTCCTAAACATTACACAGCTGGGTAATGCATTCTAAGAGAACAGACATCAAGTTCTGGGTGTGAAACTGGCTCATTCTGTTTTTACTTCTTGTTGAGAATTTTTATTTCTACCCCAAATATACTGAATCAGAATTTACATTTTGAGAAGATTCCCATATAATTCTTATAGAGACCTACGTGATTCTTATGCATACATAAGATCTTGTTAAAATGTAGATCTTGTTGAAATGTAGATTCTGATTCAGTATATCTGGGGTGGAAATGCAAATTCTCAGTAAGTTGTCAAACTGAAATGAACTGCTTGAAGCCCTGTCTAAAATTATTGTTCTTAACGTTTGAGATCAGAAAAAATTGCCAAAAAAATCACTGGAGAAGAAGTTAAAAATACAGTTGTTATTTTTGCTATGAATCAAAGTAGGTATTTAAGAGAGTCAAAGTTTCATCATCAGAACTTTGGTATTTAAGTTGGAAGCCCAATGATGGTCGCTATGAGTCAGAATCGACTTGATAGCAGTGGTTTTAAAGTACTTGTAATATTTGCTATATCTAAAGAAAATACATTATATGTTTGAAGAATTGTTAAGACTTTCAGTACACTTTAGAACAGTTGTTAGAATAAATAAATAAAATTTAAGGATTTTCTTTATGAGTTGTTTTTGTTAGGTGCCACCAAGTCACCTCTGACTCGTAGTGAACCTATGTACAACAGACTAAAAGACTGCCCAGTCCTGTGCCAGCCTTACAATCCTTGCTATGCTTGAGCCCATCATCGTAACCACGGGGTCAATCCATCTTGTGAGGTACTTCCCCTTTACACCTATCCTCTACTTTACCAAGCATGATATCCTTCTCCAAGGAATGATCCCTTCTGACAACATGACCGAAGGATGTGAGATGATGTTTGGTTATTCTTGCTTCAAAGGAGAGTTATGGTGGTATTTTTTCCAACACAGATCTGTTCTTTTTTTCTGGCAGTCCACGGTGTTTTCAGTATTCTTCGGCAACACAATTCAAACGCATCAATTCTTCTACAGTCTTTCTTGTTATTTGTCCAGCTTTCACATGTATATGTTGCTATTAAAATACCATGGCTTGGGTCAGGCACACCTTAGTCAACAAACAGATGCAGCACTGGAGGTTCTCACTCATTTATACAAAGAAATTTGGAAGACAGCTACCTGGCCAACTCACTGAAAGAGCTCTATATTTGTGCCAGTTAACAAAATAATGTAATTATTGAGCAATATTATTAACATCACTTACAAGTAAAATTGTGATAGTTGGAGTTGTGTGTCAACTTGGCTGGACCACAATTCTGAGTGGTTTAAGCAGTTGTGTTGAGGGTTATTCCTATGATGAGATTGGATGTATATGTTTTCAGCAGCCAATGGATTGAAAGGGAATTTTCCTAGGGGTGTGGGATGCCTCCAATTTATTTATGGACATCCTCTTCTGTGGATTGGGATCTTGTTGTGCTGCCTACAACTGTCCATGAGTGGATAATCCACCATTCGTCCTGGTGATCTTGGATTTGTCATTCGTTGCAGTCAACAGCTGGTATACTTCCTGGCAACCTTGAGCTCATCAGCCCCTGCAGCTTTGTGAGCTGGGAAAAGCCTCCATCTTGACATTTGATCCAAGAACTTGGGACATGACAGCTTCTATAAATGTGTGACCCATTTTCCTAAGATACATTTCTCTTTCTCTCTCTTCATATAAGCTTTACTGGTTTTGCTTCTCTAAAGAACCCAGCCAAACACACACAAAACATTGATGGAGATAATTAAAAAATGGTGCAGCAGTACATGGACTGGAAACTGCTGGAAATTCAATCCTGATTCAGAAGAGGACATGGAACTGGGGATGTCATTGCTGATATCAGATGCATCGTGGCTGAAAGCAAAGAATACCAGAAAGATGTTTGCCTGTATTTTATTGACTGTGCAAAGGCATGAGACTGTGTGGGTTATAACAAACTATGAACAACTTTTCAAAGAATGAAAATTCCAGAACACTTTATTATGCTCATGAAAAACCTGTACACAGACCAAGTGGCAGTTGTTCAAACAGAAGAGGACACTGCATGATTTACAATCAGGAAAGGTGTATGTCAGGGTTGTATCCTTTCACCATATTTATTCAGTCTGTATGTTGAGCAAATAATCTGAGAAGCTAACTATATGAAGAAGAATGTGGCATCAGGATTGAAGGAAGACTCTGAGATATACAAATTACACAACCTTGCTTCCTGAAAGTGAAGAGGACTTGAAGAACCTACTGATGAAGATCAAAGACTACAGTCTTAGATATGGATTACATTTCAACACAAAGAAAAAAAAAATCCTCAAAACTGGACCAATAAGCAACATCATGGTAAATGGAGAAAAGATTGAAGTTGTCAAGGATTTCATTTTAATTGGATCCACCTGGAAACAGCATTCAAGAACTCAAATGACATATTATATTGAGCAAGTTTGCTGCAAAAGATCTCTATAAAGTGTTAAAAAGCAAAGATATCACTTTGAAGACCAAGATGTGCCTGATTCAAGCTATAGTATTTTCAATGTCCACATATACATGTGCAGTGCAGTGAATTGCTTAATATGACCTTCTAACCAGGTCATATTTGAGTTCCATTTCATTGGATTTCCAAGGCTGTAAATCTTTTCAAAAGTAGATTGCTCCATCTTCCTCCCATAGAATAGCTCTTGAGTTTGAACCGCTAACTTCCTGGTTATCAGCCAAATGTTTTACTCACTACACTACCACTGCTTATTTTCTGCACCATTGTCTGGAACAGCTGAAGTCACAAGTGATACTACCTTATTTAGACCTTGATAATCTATTGTCACCCTCCATGAACCATCTGCCTTTTTTACAGGTCTTACAGGGCTGTTATACAGAGAATTTTTTAACACAGTACTCCAGCCTTTAGCATGTCTTTAATCAAAGCTGTAATCTCGGGCCGACTCGACGGCACATAACAACAACAACAACAAAATCTCCTTTAGTTCACCAGGTGTCCTATACTATTTCACATTAACAATTTGAATGGTTTCAGGCAATTCTAATATTTCCTATTTAGCATGTCTAATAAATACTGGCCTAACGGCAGACTTACAGGCCTTCAGTTTTTTAATATCAGGTAAAGGGAGTGTTCCCAAATTAGACATACTATCTATAACACAATTAGGCACAGCACATCCAGGTAAAGGAGATGTGACTACTTAATACATTTGTTCAAATCTTCCAGTTCTCCTCCAAACTTTCACCTCAACCCTATCAACTGTTTCATCTCTTTATCTCCCCAGTCTAAACTTAAGCACCTTCAAGATTTCATTGACAGGTTTTGGAATGACAGTACAAGGACCTCCTATGTCTAACAGTCCCAGGAAAGTGTCTCGCCCACTCTCAGCTCATTTACCACACATTTGCATATGGCCTCAGGTCTCCTGCTGGGGGCTGGACTAGAAGACCCTGGCTCCCTAGTCAATCCTTATCTTCACCAACTAGCTGAATCTCTACTTCAACTGGTCCCAGGTGAGACTTCCCATTATTAAATTCCTCTGGATTTGCGTGAATAGAATGGACTTGTTTAGGCCTCTTTAATACAGGGAGACCAGCAGGAGTATCCACCAGTCTACCCAGTCACCTATAGTGCTGCATGAGCACCTTTGTCTCAACTCCATTAATGTCTGCTATATTTATCCCATTCCTTAGTAACCATCAAAAAATCTCCAACCTGCTGAGGTAAGTTCTTCCCACATTGCCTCTTCCCATTCTCCTATTAATCATTCTTATGCTTCTTGCATTTGTAAGACCCATGTGGGGCAGATGTGCAACAGATCCAACACAGCTTCTCAGATTGCTGCTTTTTTCAGTTGCAAGGTTAATGGGGTGCCCATGTAGAAGGGGTTCCTTGATTACCATATCTGCCATGACTTGTATAAGGGGCATACTCATTGGGTGAATATTCTGATCACCATAAAGCCATTCCAGCATGTCTTGCATAAACAGTACATTAGCTTCTTCCTGTGGTGTGTTCCAGGGGATATTTAGATGGGGGGAGGGGGAGTTTCCCTTCCCAAGGTAAACAAATTTTTCCAGTCCACCAGGCTGGCTGCCCTCTCTGGGTTAATCTTCTTTGCAATTGCATCTTGGATCACCATTCATGACTGTTCCATAGTGAGTTGTGTGTCTTAAATCAACCCAAACTTACTTTTCCATTATGTAGGATTCAAAAACTAAAGACACTGCCCCTAAATTAGTTTCTTGGATAATCCATTTTAGTAAAGGTTCCTCCAGAAGCTGACAATACCTATCTACAAACTGAGGCAGCAGTTTTACACTATACCCCCTGGTTTCTTAGTTTTGCCTATTCCCTTCCTGGACTACCGTCTTAGTGACCAGCAGTTATAGGGGTATTTCCTGTTGTCCCAACATATTTTTTCCTTTCTGGGTAGGCCCTGAGACTAGCAATCTTAGCTCTGATCAGACCGGATTTGAGCTTGGTTCAGTGCTACAGCCCACCATTACATTCTTTTTCCCTGCCATTGCAGCTGTTATTGATAACAGCAACCAAGAATTGTTAGTCATATCCTTTCCTTTTATCACTCTGTATTTACATATGCATCCAACTAGCCAATTCATCAGGAATTAGATCCATTACTCCTAAATGCCATCAATAACTTTTGCTTAGGGTAACTGATTACAACATAATGGCTGCTTCAATTCATGGGTGTATTTTTATCCCATCCAGAAACCAAAGATTTCTCATTCTCTTGTTTATCTCCTTTTACCCAAAATGACATATTCCAGTGAGTCTGGGCCACTGCAGTGAACCACGCAATTCTGACACTGCCCAAGGGCCAAGGAGGCCACATCTTCTGACCTCCTCTAACCACACAAGAGGAAGACAGAAT
>NW_006921745.1:637278-650191 GCF_000298275.1 Orycteropus afer afer | reverse complement strand
ACTCGACGGCACTTAACAACAACAACAACAACCATAATCCTCCATTTTTGTGATGTATTATAAATCCTAGCCTCTATGCTTGTTTAAGGAGGGATGTATTCTGAGCACTGACTTGCCGGCGGTTGAATCAAATCCCCACTTTTAGCGTCCTTGAGGGTGTATACACACACACACACACACACACACACACACACAGACGTTCTGGCAATGTTCACTCTCTCTACTCTGGCCCCTGCATTTGATGTGTCAACATCTCACCCCTGGACTTGAGACAGCAGCCAGTCATCAAACCTGCTGATTTAGGTTCACCAGTCCAGCAATCATGTGAGTAAGGAGAATCCTCCAGACTTATGCCAAATCCATTGATTTGGGACTTGCCCACCTTCAACCTCCACCACCACATGAATCATTTCTTTGGCAGTTGGTGAGTTCTGTGAGACATTGCAGTGAAATACAGAATCCTAAGACAGGAGGGAGAATACTGAAGGGAGGAAGGGGAGTTGATGTTAGAGATAATGGAGTGGTACAGCAGTTTGTAAAAGTTGGGGATTTGGGATATCTCTAACCTCTGCCTCATAGGAACCTGCCTTGTGCTGATCCATCTAAAGAAATTATTTGAGCAGTAGGTGTCTGCGGTGTAGTAAATTACCTGATATGGTTTTTCTAGCCATAAGTCTTTGTAAACTCCGTGGTGGAGGAATTTGCTGTGAGCAACTGAGGAGCTCCTGATTGTAAAAGTTGTCCACTTGGGTTTTGTCTGTTGGGAGTGGCACAAAGCAATGTTCTGGGAGGTTCCCTCTCTTTCAGGTGCTTAGAATTCTGATGTTATGATTGGCTAGTTTGGCCACTCTGCTGGGCTCAAAAGGAGCCTCCTAAAGGCAGAAGTCTCTCTGCTGGCTGAGAAGGACATGCTGCTGAAAGAGACATGTGCTCCTGAGAGACACTCACTGCTGGGAAAGAGATGCAAGAGACATGCACTGCTGAGTGAGACACTGAGGGACACACACTGCTGGGAGAGAGACTGCGAGACACTGTTGGCTGAAAGACAGTGGGCTGAGAGAAACTGAGCATTTTTCCGGAACTTGAATTATAGCCTGGTGCTTCCCTAATAAACCCCATAATCTGTGAGTTCTGTGTGACCACTGCAGTGAATTATCAAACCCAGCAGAAAGGTGGTGAGTGCTGCGGGAGGAACAGTTGGCGTCAGGGTTGGTGAAAGGACTGGAGGGAGGCAGCATATCTGGCCTCACAGGAATAGGCCTTGGGCTATTGATGGTCATTCTGTCTTCCTCTTGTGTGGTTAGAGGAGGTCAGAAGATGTGGCCTCCTTGGCCCTTGGGCAGTGTCAGAATTGCGTGGTTCACTGCAGTGGCCCAGACTCACTGGAATATGTCATTTTGGGTAAAAGGAGATAAACAAGAGAATGAGAAATCTTTGGTTTCTGGATGGGATAAAAATACACCCATGAATTGAAGCAGCCATTATGTTGTAATCAGTTACCCTAAGCAAAAGTTATTGATGGCATTTAGGAGTAATGGATCTAATTCCTGATGAATTGGCTAGTTGGATGCATATGTAAATACAGAGTGATAAAAGGAAAGGATATGACTAACAATTCTTGGTTGCTGTTATCAATAACAGCTGCAATGGCAGGGAAAAAGAATGTAATGGTGGGCTGTAGCACTGAACCAAGCTCAAATCCGGTCTGATCAGAGCTAAGATTGCTAGTCTCAGGGCCTACCCAGAAAGGAAAAAATATGTTGGGACAACAGGAAATACCCCTATAACTGCTGGTCACTAAGACGGTAGTCCAGGAAGGGAATAGGCAAAACTAAGAAACCAGGGGGTATAGTGTAAAACTGCTGCCTCAGTTTGTAGATAGGTATTGTCAGCTTCTGGAGGAACCTTTACTAAAATGGATTATCCAAGAAACTAATTTAGGGGCAGTGTCTTTAGTTTTTGAATCCTACATAATGGAAAAGTAAGTTTGGGTTGATTTAAGACACACAACTCACTATGGAACAGTCATGAATGGTGATCCAAGATGCAATTGCAAAGAAGATTAACCCAGAGAGGGCAGCCAGCCTGGTGGACTGGAAAAATTTGTTTACCTTGGGAAGGGAAACTCCCCCTCCCCCCATCTAAATATCCCCTGGAACACACCACAGGAAGAAGCTAATGTACTGTTTATGCAAGACATGCTGGAATGGCTTTATGGTGATCAGAATATTCACCCAATGAGTATGCCCCTTATACAAGTCATGGCAGATATGGTAATCAAGGAACCCCTTCTACATGGGCACCCCATTAACCTTGCAACTGAAAAAAGCAGCAATCTGAGAAGCTGTGTTGGATCTGTTGCACATCTGCCCCACATGGGTCTTACAAATGCAAGAAGCATAAGAATGATTAATAGGAGAATGGGAAGAGGCAATGTGGGAAGAACTTACCTCAGCAGGTTGGAGATTTTTTGATGGTTACTAAGGAATGGGATAAATATAGCAGACATTAATGGAGTTGAGGCAAAGGTGCTCATGCAGCACTATAGGTGACTGGGTAGACTGGTGGATACTCCTGCTGGTCTCCCTGTATTAAAGAGGCCTAAACAAGTCCATTCTATTCACGCAAATCCAGAGGAATTTAATAATGGGAAGTCTCACCTGGGACCAGTTGAAGTAGAGATTCAGCTAGTTGGTGAAGATAAGGATTGACTAGGGAGCCAGGGTCTTCTAGTCCAGCCCCCAGCAGGAGACCTGAGGCCATATGCAAATGTGTGGTAAATGAGCTGAGAGTGGGCGAGACACTTTCCTGGGACTGTTAGACATAGGAGGTCCTTGTACTGTCATTCCAAAACCTGTCAATGAAATCTTGAAGGTGCTTAAGTTTAGACTGGGGAGATAAAGAGATGAAACAGTTGATAGGGTTGAGGTGAAAGTTTGGAGGAGAACTGGAAGATTTGAACAAATGTATTAAGTAGTCACATCTCCTTTACCTGGATGTGCTGTGCCTAATTGTGTTATAGATAGTATGTCTAATTTGGGAACACTCCCTTTACCTGATATTAAAAAACTGAAGGCCTGTAAGTCTGCCGTTAGGCCAGTATTTATTAGACATGCTAAATAGGAAATATTAGAATTGCCTGAAACCATTCAAATTGTTAATGTGAAATAGTATAGGACACCTGGTGAACTAAAGGAGATTTTGTTGTTGTTGTTGTTATGTGCCGTCGAGTCGGCCCGAGATTACAGCTTTGATTAAAGACATGCTAAAGGCTGGAGTACTGTGTTAAAAAATTCTCTGTATAACAGCCCTGTAAGACCTGTAAAAAAGGCAGATGGTTCATGGAGGGTGACAATAGATTATCAAGGTCTAAATAAGGTAGTATCACTTGTGACTTCAGCTGTTCCAGACAATGGTGCAGAAAATAAGCAGTGGTAGTGTAGTGAGTAAAACATTTGGCTGATAACCAGGAAGTTAGCGGTTCAAACTCAAGAGCTATTCTATGGGAGGAAGATGGAGCAATCTACTTTTGAAAAGATTTACAGCCTTGGAAATCCAATGAAAGTCACTATGTGTTGGAATCAGCTCCTCAGTGGCAATGGTTTAAAGGAGACTGGTGCTCAGTGACTGATCTTGCCAATGCCTTTTTCTCAATATTAGTCTCAGAAAAGAGCCAGGTGCAGTTTGCTTTCGCATGCAAAGGATCTCAAAATACTTTCAATATTTTCCCAGAGAGTTATTCATATTCACTGGATTACTGTCATGGTTTGGTTAGAGGAGAGTTGGATGTGGTGCACATTTCAAATATGGTGATACATTGCATTGATGATATTATGTTAATATCAAATATGGGAGAACAGGCTAAAGCATATTTGAAAACAGTGGTGGTCTACATGACCAAAAGAGGCTGGTTAATAAATCAAGCTAAAATCAGGGCCCTGTCCAAATGGTGAAATTTTTGAGAATAGCTTGAGCAAGAGCCACGCATGACATTCTACAGGCAACCAAGAATAAGTTGCTGTCACTACTTACCCCGCAGACTAAACAGGAGGCCCAAAATTTACTTGGTCTATTTGAATTTTGGAGAACATACATTTTACATCTGGGAATATTGGTGGCTCCCGTCCATAATACCACTTGGAAGAAAACTACTTTCCAATGGGGGCCTGAGCAGCAGTAGGCTATGTATGAATTACAGAAAACAATCTCACTTTCCTTGCATTTAGGTCCTTATGACTGACATTCAGACATGATTTTGGAGGTGTCTGCTCCATGTGGTTATACAGACTGGCGCTTATGGCAAAAACCTGAGAATATTGCCCTATGGTGACCATTGGGGTGCTGGACTAGAAAGTTTCCAGATGTTGCAGCATGATACATGCCATTTGAAAGGCAATTACTCACCTCTTATTGGGCATTGATTGAGACTGCCTAAATGACAGAAGGACATAAAGTCATCGTGAGACCTGTAATACCCATAAGGTCTTGGGTGATGTCAGAGAAACATTCCAATAAGGAAAGCAGTGCCCAAAATAGTTCCATAATTTCCATAATAAAATGGAAATGGTTTACACAAGAAGAAGCTACTGGAGGAATGCAAGAAAGACAGAGGTTACAGATAGTTATGGGGCTGATTCCCTGGACAGAATGCCCTGCATAATAAACTTACAACATAGCTGGTAAGTTTATTATGTAGAACCAATGATGTCAATGGTACCAGCTGGCTATAAATAGGTCCTCACAGGAATAGGTACTTACTTTGGACTGGGTTTTGCATATCCTGTGACAGATGCAAATGCCAAAAGCACCATTAAAGGATTGGAACAAAAGATACTTTACCACTTTGGGCCACCAAGTTATATTTCCTCAGACTAAGGAACACACTTTACAGCCCACAGGATGCAGCAATGGGCCAAAAAACATCATATTATATGGACATACCATGTTGCATACCATCATCAGAGTAATGGTTTGATAGAGAATTGGAATGGACAGTTGAAATGGCACTTGACTGCTAACCAGAAGGCTGGTGGTTCAAATCCACTAGCCACTCCTCAGAAGATGGGGCAATCTACTTCCATAGTGATACTGCCTTGGAAACCCAAAGAGGGCTCACTATGAGTCAGGTCTGACTCCACGGCACATAACAACAACAACAACAACAAACAAGGAGGGATAAAGGCATGAAGAGCTGGCTCACATACCTTCATGAGCCCCCTTCATGGCTCACACATACATGAGAGGGGTGAAGGGAGTGTCACCGTTGGAGAGATTCCTATGTTTCTCTGGGGGATCTGGGGAAGAAGGAGTGGGGGAGAATGCTGGTGCCCCTGTACATGCCAATATCACCTGAAATTGATTTTTTTCTTGCAAGAAGCTGTGGTTTGTCCCTAAGCAAGTGATTGCAACTATACCCCTGAACTTGTATGCCAGATTTCCCAAAGGCCTTATGGGATGGATTGTACCTTCCTTTCATCTGGCAAAATTGGGGTTGACAGTGAATATTGTTATATTGCTTAGTGATTAAGATAGCTCACTAGTGTTGTACCTATGTAATCCTACCCAACATTAATGGGAATGGACTGAGGGGTAGGCACTTGCTAGACTGGTCTTGCTACTAGCAATCTGGACTGGCACAGCAGCTGAAACTGATGTCTCTTCCCAAGGTGGAAAAGCTTGGGCCAAAATAAATGACAAATGGAAAGAAAGAGAAATAATAGCTGAAGTTAAAGGAATGAATAAATGGATTGCATAATGGGGGAAGTCTAACATTATGCCAGTGCCTAAAGAGAGACTCAGAGCAAGGGAATAATCTTCTCTCAGTTAAATTTTATCAGAGGCCAGAAAGGGTGAAGATAAGACAAACTTTTGGAGAATCTGAGCAGATCAGAGGGGCACCTGCATTAGACCTGAGGCTGGTACCTGAGTAAACTCACCCTTAGGACCCTTTGCCTACTGAAGGAATAATTGGTAATGACTTTGGGACTGGTGAAAATGATTGGGGAAATAGGTGGGCCAAATTGGTAAAGTATTTTTTGTTCCAATTCTTTAATGGTGTTTTTGGCATTTGCATCTGTCACAGGGTATGCAAAGCCCAGTCCAGAGTAAGTATCTATTCCTGTGAGGATCCATTTGTATGAAAGGGCCAATGGCTAGAAGAGCCAACTAGTGGCCTTCAGTGCAGTGAATTGCTTAATATGGCCCTTATAGCTATAGCTCCCTATTTTGTGATGTATTATAAATCTTAGCCTCTATGCCTGTTTAAGGTGGGAGGTATCTTGAGTCCCACCTCACTGGAAGATGTGACTCAAGTCGCTACCCTTAGTGTCCTTGAGGGTATATATGTAAATGATCTGGCAAAGTTCTCTCTCTTGCTCTGGCTCCTGCATTTGATGTGTCAACATCTCACCCCTGGACTGTAGAAAGAAGCCAGTTGTCTGAGCTGATGATTTAAATTCTCTAGTCCTTGCAACCACACAAGTGAGGGGAATCCTCCAAACCCGTGCCAGACCCACAGATTTGGGACTTGCTAGCTGTCCAGCCTCCACAACTGTGTGAGTCATTTTCTGGGTAGTTTGTGAGTTCTTTGAGATATTACAGTGAAATACAGAACTGTAAGACAGGACAGAGAGTTCTGAGGGGAGGTGGGGGAGTTAATCTTAGAGGTAATTGAGTGGTACAGTAGTTTGGAAAAGTTGGACATCTTTAACCTTTGCCTCATAGGGACCAGCCTTGTGCCAGTCCTTCTAAAAGAAATTATTCAAGCAACAAGTGAAGAGTGGAAAATGAATAAGGAAGACTAAAGAAAAATTGATGTTTTTGAACTATGGTGTTGGAGAAGAATATTAAATAGACCATAGACTGCCAGAAGAACGAACAGATCTTGGAAGGACAGTCTTGGAAGAAATACAGCCAGAATGCTACTTAGAAGCAAGGATGAGGAGACTTAGTCTCACATACTTCGGACATTATCAGGAGGGCCCGGTCCTCAGGAAAGGACATCATGGTTGATAAAGTAGAGGATCAGAGAAAAAGAGGAAGACCCTCAATAAGATGGATTGACACAATGGATACAGCAATGGACTCATACATAGTAATGATTATGAGGCTGGCATGGGACTGGACAGAGTTTTGTTCTGTTGTACCTAAAGTCACCATGAGTTAGTACTGACTAGATGGTACCTAGGAGCTCTGGTAGCTTAGTGCCTAAGGCACTTGACTGATAACCAGAAGGCTGGCAGTTCAAACCCACCAGCCACTCCTCAGAAGGAAGATGGGGCAATCTACTTCCATAGTGATGCTGCCTTGGAAACCCAAGGAGGGGTCGCTATGAGTCGGGTCTGACTCGATGGCACATAACAACAACAACACAGATGATACCTAACAACAACGACAACAAACATTATTGCACATATCTTCCTGGAATCTTTATCTAACACTTCCTTGAAGATCGTTTTCTAGAATGTTATCTTCCATCAACTCCACAGATTCTCATTTCTACCTTTATATACTTGCTTAAGGAGCTCTAGTAGCATAGTGCCTAAGGCACTTGACTGCTAACCAGAAGGCTGGTGGTTCAAACCCACCAGCCACTCCTCAGAAGGAAGATGGGGCAATCTACTTCTGTAGTGATACTGCCTCAGAAACCCAAGGATGGGTTGCTATGAGTCGGGTCCAACTCGACGGCAAATAACAACAACAACAACAATGCTTGCTTAGGAGCTCTGGTAGTGCTGTAGTTAATGTGCTGGGCTGCTAACCAAAAGTTCAGCAGTTTGAATCCACCAGCTGCTACCCAGGAGAGAGATGTAGTAGTAGCCTGCTCCATAAAGATTTATAGTCTTGGAAACCCTATGGGGCAGTTCTATTCTGCTCTATAGGGTTGCTATGATTCAGAATCAACTCAATGATAGTGGGTTTGGATTACACTTGTTTGTGCTTAAAAAAGAGAAGGAAAAGTATGTGTGTGTGTGTGTGTGTGTGCATGTGTAGGTGTGCTCATGAGCACATGTAGAAAGATCTTAATTTCCTAGTGTTTCTATAACAGAAATACCACAAGTGCGTGGCTTTAAAGAACAGAAATTTGTTTTCTCACAGTTTAGGAGGCTAGAAAATCTGAATTCTGCATATGGGGAGAGGGGGAGATCTTTTGTGTATTTCAGCATCTAGTAGCTGGCACTCCTTGGTGTTTCTGAACTTGTAGATTCACCTACTTCTGGTGTCATCAGTTAGTATCTGTATTTCTGTTTGTTTGAGCACCTATGTCTAATATGCTCTTTTTATAACTCAGGTTTATAACTCAGGTTTAGGACACACCTTACACTAATATGGTCTCATTAACACAGCAAGGAGATCTTATACCCAGACAAGATTACAGAGAGAGATACACGAGTTAAGATTGCAACACTTATATTTGGAGAACACAATTCAGCCCACAACAATTGGGAACTGTTACAGTTCTGTTAGAAAATTCTTTCTCAACAGATCCAACCAAGGAGACATTTTTTAGTGCTGGTATGTTCTCTATTGAATCTGAAAGCTGTAGTGCTATTAATCTGTAACTGGAAAGCTTTTTCCTATAAAAATTAAAATTTTCATTATCCAAATTATCCTCCTAACCAATCTTCTTCTTTATGACATACACTGTCATATTATCAGCCCCATGGGTACTGGATCCTTTTTCACGTGCTCATGAACCATTCTATTTCTTTATATTTGTTTTTGTAAGTTAATATTCAACAGAAACTCTCTGACAGAGAGATGTCTTTTGCCATATACATGAGAATGTGACATATTGCCCCAGGACTCTTGGATCTTGATAAAAATGGTGTCACAATCCTCCCCCAGAGGTAAGTAATTAATTTCTGTGATAGATTAGACTCATGGCCCTCTATGAAAGTAATAATGGTGGACATTCCTGCTCATGAGGACACCCCTCTAGGAGTTTAAAACCAAAAGGGTAGGTGGATGTACAGATCACAGTCAAATCCAGAATGGAACGGGGAGTTTATTGTTTACTGAACCTTGGTGAAGTCATAGATTTCCTGTTGCCCTCTTTGCCTCCTCTACCATTTGTAGAACTGAAGACTTTCATGCATTTTGGACAATAAGCAAGGAACAATTCCATTTAAGTGCACATATTCAAAAGAAAAGACCTACATGTCTTCCTTTTCTTTGTACATTTATACAACATTTATTGTCTTTGCACAATGATGCTGCACTAGTGCATTGAGAATGGTTAGAATATCATTATCAAAATCAGTCATTAGCACCTGTAAAAAGTGGAATTTACAAAAGTTGCAAACAGTCTCTGTTGCTACTCTTTGTGTGTGTGTGTGTGTGTGTGTGATAAATATATTTACAACAATGACACACACACACATACACACAAAGAGTAGCAACAGAGACTGTTTATGTAACAACCAAAGACCTCATGGGATTTTGCTTACTGGTTTGGAGTTTATGCTCATGGTTTCATGGGACATACCAGTTAATTGGCCTAAGAACAAGTTTAGTGCTTCTGTTCTGCCACCAAGTTCATTGTGTAGGGAATGGGATCTTAAAAGATTGTGAGCAGCCATCCAAGATACAACAATTAGTTACTATTCAACTGGTGCAACTGAGAAAGAAGGAGAGTCAGGAATAGGAGGAGGATATGGAATGTGTGGCTAATTGTCTCCATGAACAACTTGTCTCCTTTACTATGAGACCAGAAGGACTGTATGGTGCTTGACTGTCATTATTGAACATTTTGATTAAAGATTGCAGAAGAATCCTGATCAAAAAAGTGAAAGTACAGAATAGAATTTCAAATTCTTGTGGAATTTGGATTTTCTGGAGCCATTGTGGTTGGATGAGTACCTAAAACTATTGCCCTGAGATAATCTTTAAAATTTAAACAAAAAATATCCCCTAAATTCTTAAAATAAAATACTAGTTTAGATTAAAATCAAATGCTAGTTTAGCTTAACTAGTAAGAATATTTGGATCAATCAAAATGACAACAGCAACTAGAAAGATTAAATAAAAACTTTGGTGACAGTGAGTTTAGGTTAATGGAGGAGGAAGAATCTGGAAAATGAGGGTGAGAATTGTTGCACAACTAAAAAAATGTAATCAGCATCACTGAATTGTACATATAGAAGTTGTTGGGTTGGTGCATGTTCAGTTGTGTATATTCTCAACAAGAAAAATAAAATAAATTATTTAAAAAATCATTCATTGGATGGGGAAATTTCATTTTCAATGCCAACTTCCTCTCCTCTTCCACTAACAAAACCCCTCCCCACTCTTAAACATTCATGAGGAAATATATAATTATGATCCACTTTTACACTGATGTACCAACTGGGGCTTATAATTTCCCCATAAAAAAACTTTCCACACTGATCACCTTTATTCTTTAATGGATTTTGACCATCAGGGCACATTGCTCCATCCAGCACTGGCACTATGGGTTGCATTTCTATCTCAGTGCACAACATGAAAGGTTGGGTCTATCTGTGTCATGCAAAGCCAAGCCTCTTTTGAAGTGATTTGTTTACAGTGTCATTTGATGGAGTGGAATGTTCTGTAACTCATATGAACTGTTACACAAGCTTTGCAGAAAGGTCATCACTGCTCTTAGAATTTCCAAATCTGGGCACCATCTGGAAGCTTGTTAAAGATAAGGTTTTCCATTGGCTTTCTGCATACCAACTAGATCCAGTTAGCAAAAGGCTACTTTTCCAGAGAAGCGTGAGCTCACATTTAGAGAGAGAAAGAGAGCAAGAGGTACAGCAAGAGCAAAAGCCAGAGAGAAGAAAATTACAATTAGTTGCCCAATAGTTTGTAAGTCCACTTTCTACCAAATTGTGTGCTAATAGCCTTGAATCAGGGAGTCAGTCTTAAAAACGTTGAATACAATTTTCTTTTAAATGTGCTTTATTAATATTCAAGTGGGGTCTTGGGATTCAGCACTAAAGGTAATTGAATCTCATCATTTACTCAAAATTTAATAGGAACTCATTTCTGATGGTAATAAAAGCTGTGTATTCTCACCATTCATTCTTCAGGGCACCAACAGTATTCAAGTGGTTATAACTTTGCAGACTCAAACATCTGGGCCTAAAATTGGCTTGTGTTTGCTTCCTGCCCCCTTTCTTATGAAACAAAGGTCTTGAATTTTCCAAACCTCAAAAGCTCAGCTGTTAAACTATGGGAGACTAACAAGAAAAAGGAAAGTTTCCTTAAGATGTTTCTAGTCTCTGCTGGCCAGTTTTACTGTCTCCCTTGAAACATTAACTATGTCTTTTAACACTTGTCCTTGGAGAAAGTCCAATTGTAGCAAATGGTAGAAGCCACATTTCTTTACCCCCCTGCCTGGAAGTTCCCATGACACAGACAAATTCTAGTTGATACTTTTATGTTAAACATGGAAGTCAGCTACTGCCCACCACCCTCACCCATGTCTACAGATGAAATAAGTAAACACATAATGAGATATACTGAATTAAAAATAAAAATCTTCTCTTTTAGTTGGAATCCTTGAAAAGGTCTGGATCAAAGTGGCTGTACAGTAGTAGCTAAAATACAGGCTTATTGCCATTAAAAATATTCTAAGATGTGTATGTATATTTCTAGCAAAATACTTGGAAAAGGAGAAACTTAAATCTGAAATCATGTTTTTGTCTTTCCAGTCTCAATTTAAAAAGAAGATTTGGTGGTGTAGTGATTAAGGCATTTGGCTGCTAACTAAAAGGTTAGTGGTTCCAACATACCCACTGTTCCGCAGAAGAAAGATGGGGTAGTCTGCTTCTGTGAAAATGGACAACCTTGGCAACCCAATAGGGGTTGCTATGAGTCAGAATCTTGATGGCAGTAATTTTTTTTTTTTTTTTTTTGAGTGCCAAGTTAGAGATATTGAAAACACAACAATGTGTCCTTCAGTCCAATTAACCTGATCTAGAAACCAACATTGTCTTTAGAGAAGGGGAGAAACTCATTTATATTTCTTTTGAAGGCAAGGAGGGAGGTCTTTCAGGAAAAAGACCAATCAGGACCTGAAGACTTAATCGTCAAGTTCAAAGCTTGTCTCGTCATAGAGTTCAGGACGTGCTGACTTCCTGTGCCGGGAATATTTCAGTTGTAAGAGATCACCTATGTCATCAAGGGCTTCCAAGACCTGCAAAAAGATTACCTCTTTTCAGTTACATTTAAATTCTGAAGTGGCAATAATCTTTAGAATACAGGTTACTTGCAAGTCTCACAAGACCCCACAGCCTTACTTGCTACTTTCTTTACTTTTAAAGAAAAGGAACAAGATACAGATTAGGTTGTGGCTTATGAGTACTAGAGAAATGTTGGCTGTTAATTCATTTTCTTCAGTGGTCTAATTTCTCATTATGACACACACAGTATGACAATCTGACAGATGAATGGTGGTACATTTTGAATGTTTAGTTTATTTTCTGGGAGCGTGAGGAGTGTAATAAAAACATCTGAATCATCCTTGGTGATGCTTGTTGATTAAGCATCGGGTTGCTAACTAGCAGGTTGGTGGTTCAAAACCACCAGTAGCTTTGTACAGGACAAAGATGTGGCAGTCTGCCTCAATAGAGATCACAGGCTTGGAAATCCTATGAGGCAATTCTACTCTGTCCTGTAGGGTCGTGTGAGTCAGAATCCACTGGTATCTTATTTTTACCATTTAAAAGGGCTCTGGTGTTGTAGTGGGTAAGGCATTTGGCTGCTAACCAAAAGACCAGTGGTTTGAACTTAACAGCCACTCCATAGAAGAAAGATGAGGCAGTCTGCTTCCATAAAGATTTAAAGCCTTGAAAATTCAGTGGGTGTTGCTATGAGTTTACCATTTAAGGCATTTTTGGGTGTGATTACATATGTTGTTGTTGTTGTTGTTAGGTGCCGTTGAGTC
>NW_006921745.1:623615-634043 GCF_000298275.1 Orycteropus afer afer | reverse complement strand
GGCTTTTATCCCCTTTCTCCTGCTCTTCCGGCCTGCTACTCTGGGCGGGCCTGAGTTTCCTCTCCTCATCTAATCCCTTCAGCTGATTGCTCTTCTCTATGGCTTCCTGGCTTTTAATCCCCTTTCTCCTGCTCTTCCTGCCTGCTACTTTGGGCGTCCCTGAGTTGTCTCTCATATATACATACATAAGAGGTAGAGCTGTAGATTACAACTGAGGTTACGTCTTCAGCAAACAAATTTGGCCAAAAACAAAATGGAAATTTGTGGGAGCAGATGAACATCCTCTTCTAACCTCATAAGCTTTATCCTCCCTCTCCTCATCTCTATGTTGTATGAAACCAAACTCACTGCCTTTGAGTCAGAGTGGCGTAGTGCCTAAGGGATGTAACTGCTAACCAGAAGGTGGTGCCTCAAACCCACCAGCCACTTCTTGGAAGGAAGTTTGGGGAATCTACTTCTGTAGTGATACCACCTTGGAAACCCAAGGAGGGGTTGCTATGAGTCGGATCCAACACCACGGCAGTGAGTTTGTTTGTTTTTTTGGATGTTGCATGATATAGTAGAACTTAAAATCACAAGGGACCAAGAACTCATCTGTTTCAATCCCCTTCTTTAGGCAGGTAAATGTATCTCCTTTTTGCAAATGAGAAAATTGAAATCCAGAAAATAAGGAATGCGATTTTTACTTGTAGTACATCACTGATCTTATGGAACTGAACATGTCTTTGAACATTTTCTGAGACTGTTTTCCTTAACCTTTCAAATGAAGAGGAGGACAATATTAGGTGCATTGCAAAAGGTAAAGTGAGAGAACAAATGACAAATTCCCTAGAACAAATGACAAATAGGGCTTATGGACTTTTATCTTGTGGAAGTCTTTCAAACTGACATGCATCAAGATATTCATCACCATGTTAGAAAATCAGTTGTCTTCAACTGACTTACAGAGACTCCATGTCTGTAAGAGTAAAATTGTGTTCCACCGAGTTTTCAGTGGTTAATTTGTTGTCAGTAGTTTGCCAGACCTTTCTTCCAAAGCACCTCTGGATGTGTTTGAACCTCCAACCCTTTGGTTGGCAGATGAGCCCATTAACTGCAACGTCAAGTAACTCCCTCACCACGTTAGGAGTGTTTTATTTCTGGATAATAGGATTATGGGTGATGAAAATGTTGTGACTTCCCTATATTTTCTAACCTTTCCTGCATCATATCTAAGTACTAAAAAAAAAAAAAAAAAGCAAAGTTATCTTTTAAATGACATCTGTCTAGCATAGTTTCTATTTGATCGTAGATGAAGGAGGATGGAGAAGCTCAGTGGTTTCCAACGTAGAGTGCCTCCTTACTCTGTGAAATATGTGTGATATTAATGTAGGATGTGGATGGAAAACATTAAGATTTCTATGAAAGTTTATCTTAGGTTTTTAAATTTCTATTCTTGTGTCTGTGTTGTTGTATATTGTTAGGTGACATAGAGTCGTCTCTGACTCAGTGACCCTATGTACAGCAGAATGAAATAGTGCCTGGTCCTGTGCCAATCCCATGATCCCTGCCATGCCTGAGCCAATCATTGCAGCCACTGTGTCAATCCATCTTGTTGAGGGCCTTCCCCTTTTCCATTGACCCTCCACCTTACCAAGCATGACATCCTTCTCCAGGGAATGGTCCCTTCTTATAACATGACCAAAGTGGGTGAGGCAAAGTCTGGCCATTCTCACTTCCAAGGCATTCTGGCTGCACTTTTTCTAGGACAAATTTGTTAGTTCTTTTAGCAGCCCATGGTACTTTCAGTATTCTTCACCAACACCATAACTTAAAAGTGTCAACTCTTCTTCAGTCTTCCTTTTTCATTGTCCAGCTTTCATGTGCAAATGAGGTGGTTGAAAATACTGTGGCTTGTGTCAGGTGCATCTTAGTCTTCAAGGAGGTATCTATTCTCTTCAGCTCTTGAAAGAGGTCTTTTGCAGCAGATTTATCCAATGGTATATGACGTCTGATATCTTGACTGATGCTCCCTTTGGTGTTGATTATAGAACCAAGTAATATGAAATCTTTGACAACTTCAATCTTTTCTCCATTTGTTGTAATTCAGCTTATTGGTGGGTTGTGAAGATTTTTGTTTTCTTTGTATTGAGGTGTAATTCATACTGCTGATTGTAGTCTTCAACCTTCATCAGTAAGTCCTTCAAGTCATCCTCAATTTCAGCAAGCAAAGTTGTGTCATCTATGTATCACAGGTTGTTAATAACCCATCCTCCAATCCTGATGCCATGTTCTTCCTCATATAGTCCAGCTTCTCAGATTATGTGCTCAGCATGCAGATTGAATAAGTGTGGTAAAAGGATACAACCCTGACAGTTCCTTCTTGATTTTAAACCATGCAATATCTCCTTGTTTTGTTTGAATGACAGCCTCCTGGTCTATGTACAGGTTCCTCATGAGGATAATTAAGTGTTCTGGTATTCCCATTCTTCTCAGTATAATTCATAATTTGTTATGATCTACATAATCGAATGCTTTTGTATAGTCAATAAAACACAAGTAAACATCTTTCTGGTATTCTTTGCTTTCAGCTAAGATCCATCTAACATCAGCAATGTCTTCTTCTGAATCGAGCTTGCATTTCTGGAAGTTCTTTATCAATATACTGCTGCAATCATTTTTGAATTATCCTCAGTAAGATTTTACTTGCATGTGATATTAATATTATTCAATAAATTTCACATTGTGTGGGATCACCTTTCTTTGGAATGGGTACAGATATTGATCTCTTCCAGTCAGTTGGCCAGGTAGCTGTCTTCCAAATCCCTTGACATAACCAAGTGAGTGCCTCCAATGTGGCATCCACTTGTTGAAACATCTCAATAGGTATCCCATCAATTCCTGGAGCCTTGTTTTTCGCCAATGTCTTCAGTGCAGCTTTGACTTCTTCCTGCAATACCTTTGGTTCTTGATCATATTTCACCTGAAATGGATGACCATTGATGAATTATTTTTGGCACAGTGACTCTGTGTATTCCTTCCACTTTCTTTTGATGTTTCCTGCATCATTTAATATATTGCCCAGAGAACCTTTCAACATTGCAGCTCATGGCTTAAATTTTTTTTTTTAGTTCTTTCAGCTTGAGAAACACCAAATGTGTTCTTCTCTTTTGGTTTTCTAACTCCAGGTCTTTGCACATTTCACCATAATAATTGACTTTGTCTTCTCAATCTGTTCTTTGAAATCTTCTGTTCAACTCTTTAATCTTGTTGATTCTTCCATTTTCTTCATCTAATCTCCATTCAAGGACAAGTTTCAGAGTCTCTTCTGACATCCATTTTGATATTTTCTTCCTTTCTCATCTTTTTAATGACCTCTTACTTTTTTCATAGATGATGTTCTTGATGTCATCCCACAATTCCTCTGGTTTTCAGTCATTAGTGTTCAATTAATCAAATCTACCCACCAGCCACTCCTCGGAAGGAAGGTTGGACAATCTACTTCCATAGTGATACTACGGAAACTCAAGGAGGGGTCGCTATGAGTCAGGTCCGACTCGACGGCACATAACAACAACAACAACAACATTCTTTGGATGGTCTCTAAATTCAGAAGAGATATAATCAAGGTCATATTTTAGCTCTCATAAACTTCTTTTAATTGTCTTCAGCTTCAACTTGAACTTGCATATGAGCAGTTGATGGTCTTTTCCACAATCAGCTCTTGGCTTTGTTTTGGCTGAAGATATTGAGCTTCTATATCACCTTTTTCCACAGATGAAGTCAATCTGATTCTTATGTACTCCATCTTGCAAAGTCCACATGTATAGCTGCTATTTGTGTTGTGGAAAAAAGGTATTTGCAATGAATAAGTCATTGGTTCTTCAAAGTTCTATCATGAGATTTCCAGTGCTATTTCTATCACCAGGGCCATATTTTCCAACTACCAGTGATTATTCTTTGTTTCCAACATTTGCATTCCAATTAGCAGTGATAATCAACACATCTTGATTGCATGTTTGGTCAATTTCAGACTGTGGAGGTAAAAATCTCCAATTTCCTCATCTTTGGCTTTGGTGGTTTGTGTGTAAATTTGAGTAATAACTGGCCTTCATTGTAGGTGTATAGCTATTATCCTATCACTGACAGCATTGTCCTTTAGGATAGATCTTGAAACATTCTTTGTGATGATGAATGCCATGCCATTCCTCTTTAATTTGTCATTCCCAGCATAGTAGATGATATGGTTGTCTGATTCAAAATAAGCAAAACCGGTCCATTTCAGCTCACCAATGACCAAGGTATCAATCTTTATGTGTTCTATTTCATTTTTGACAATTTCCAATTTTCATAGATTCAAACTTTGTATGTTCCATGTTCTGATTATTAATGGATGTTTGCACCTGTTTCTTCTCATTCTGAGTCATGACACATGAGCAAATGGAGGTCCTAAAAGCTTTACTATATCCACATCATTAAGGTTGGCTGTACTCTGAAGAGGCAGCTCTTTTCCAGTCATATTTTGGGTGCCTTCCGACCTGAGGGGCTCATCTTCCAGCACTTTATCAGACAATGTTTCAGGGCTATTGATAAAGGTTTTTAGTAATATATCAGTGTTTCATTGATATTCATAAAGTTTTCACTGGCCACTCTTTGAGAAGTGGATGGCCTCTTCCTTCTTCTTCCAAGTCTGTCTTAGTCTGGAAATTCTGCTGAAACCTGTTCACCCTGGGTAACTGTGTTGGCATTTGAAACACTGGTGGCATAGCCTCCAGCCTCACAGCAACACACAAGCTACTACAGTACAACAAACTGACAGAGAAGTTTGTCTCTCTTAGCTGTTCCAAACCACTCTGCTTTCCCTTCTTGGCTTCCTTACCTTTTCTGGCCTTCTAAAAGCCCAGTTCCTGCCACTTCCTGGCCTGCCCTACCTGTTTGAACCTTCCAAAAGTATCTCTTATATAATGTACAAATAATATATTGGTTATGTATATAATTTATATATAGATTTGTGTTGAAGTTCACCTACCAAAGAGCCGTAGGAACACATCTGTTGTCATAGAGAGTTAGAATCCCTGGTAGTGCAGTGGTTAATCACTCAGCTAACTGCAAGATAGACAATTCAAACCAATAAGCCACTCCATGAGAGAAAGATGTGATATTCTGTTTCTGTAAAGATTACAATCTTATAAATTCCATGGAGCAGTTCTACTATGTCCTATAGGATTGCTGCTATGAGTCATAACTGATTCAATGACAACAGGTTTTATTTAGGTTGCTTTATCACTCATCTACCACTTTGTCATCCTGAGGTAGCTTGCATGTTGCTGTGTTGCTGAAAGCTATCCTACTGGGATTTCAAATACCAACAGAGTCATCTAAGGTGGACAAGTTTCAGTGAAGCTTCCAGACTAAGGCAGAGTAGGTAGAAAGGTCTGGTAATCTACTTCGAAAAATCAACCAATGAAAACCTATGGATCACAATAGAACATTGTGTGATTCACTTGCTTTGGAGACATCACCAGAAGGGATCAGTCTCTAGAGGACAATATTGTAC
This sequence comes from Orycteropus afer afer, assembly GCF_000298275.1. NCBI lineage: Eukaryota > Metazoa > Chordata > Mammalia > Tubulidentata > Orycteropodidae > Orycteropus > Orycteropus afer. The sequence continues at coordinate 628,507 of NW_006921745.1, read as the reverse complement.
TTGGTGAAGTAAAAGGCAAGCAAGGTAAAGGAGACCCTCAGTGAAATGAATGATATAGTTGCAGTAATAGACTTGAATGTGCTGGTGATTGTGAGAATGATGCTGAGCCAGGCAGCACTTCATTCTGTTATCCATGGTGTCATCATGAATTGACTCAACAGCAGCTGTCTCTCTATTTGCTTGCTGTAGCAAGGGAGAACACACTCTAGAAGAACCATGGGGCATTTTAGTAAGGAATTGGGAGAGGCTTCATATAACATTTGGGTTAGTGATTGAGATGCTTCTAAGGAAGTGAGAACCAGTTCTGAGTTCCATGTTTTCAAGAAGTGAAGAGAATTCTGTAACTTGCTATATTTATAATTTTTATCTCATTGGTAAGAGGATTAAAGTGAGGCTAGAGTTGTCATTGCTAAAGGAACAGCTGTCATTCATGGTAGTCAGGAGAGGGAGATGTTACACCATTTTTGTGTTTGTGGAGTAGTCTCCTCTCTGTCTTGTTCCAAACATGGTCACTAAGAGGACTTTCCTAAATACACTGAACATATAGTGACTTGCTCAGAAACTTTTATTGGTATAGGTGCCTGCTTTCAACGTCTAGAGGCAACCATCTAGATGATGCCTTAGAAATCTTTTTAAGCCTGCTATCAGGGAGTTTGCTTCCTGGTCATGCCCTCATTTCTACTATGTCTTTGATACCTCATTCTTCATGGTCTTCTTCCCTTGAGCTGAAAAACACTCACTTTTTCCATATTCTCAAGGGCTTTACTTAACCTATTTTTCTTGCCCTCTCAGCCAATTTTTTTGAAAGGCTTTCCTATTATTTATTACCACTGATTAATTCCATTTAAAAAAAAAAGTTTATTTAAATTAATGTACTGGAAATAATATACTCATTTTAAAGAACCTGAAAGTACACTAATGTATAACAACAAACAACAAAAGCAATGTTCACCCATCATTTTAAAGCCTAGAGTTAGCTCACTTGTTAGCATGCCATTCAATAAAGTTTTAGTGTGTACCTACTACAAATTTAGGCCCTGAGAACATAATGATGAAACAGGAAGATATGAGTGGGCACTGAGTGTGTGTGTATGTGTGACTTAAGCTCAAACTATCCTCTTTATTCTTTTATTCCTTATATTCTTATTTATGGTTTTTTACATTCTCCCAAAACTATCATCTCTGAGGATCATCAAGCTCCCACTAATTGTTAATCCATCATTTCTTCTCATTGCTCATCCTACATAAACTTTTTCTGAACATTTTTGGCCTTTTTTGCAATTTTCTCCTTTTCCTTGTACTTAATCTTATGTGAATACATTTCTTGCACAACTTCTTTAGTTGCTTCTAAGTTTGGTTCCTCATCTGTGATTCTTGTATTCACTCTGGTATCCCACCCTGTCACTTTACAGGGGTATATTTTTCATTATATCTCCACAGATAAAATGATGGAAGGCAATTTTACTTCCTACAATCAGCTTTAATGATCACTCAGTCCCCCAAACTACAGCAGCTTCAGCCTTGCATACTCTCCTAGATTCTAGAATCTGATTTCTCTTCCATGGATGGCTTGTGCATACCTAATCTCAACATGACTAGAATTTATTTCATTCCACCACTCCCATTGAAGATTTGTTGTTTATGACTGTACACCTTATTTCGTTTAATTGCTTTATCATCCTTCCATTCACTAAAAATAGAGAAAGTCTTACATTATCTTTGATTCCCACACATGCTCTGCATGCTATCATTTGCTGAGTCTTGGGAAATCCATGCATTTTTAATGACTATTCTTAGATATATTAGATACATTTGTTTCCACTGCCATTGAACTTCTCATCTCTTACTTTGTTTAAATTGCTCCATTTTGGGGTTTCTTCCTTTTGCTTCTTTCCTCTCAAATTCATGTATCAATTTATTTTGTAGTCATGTGAATATGTCACTTACATCAGAAACCTTGATAATGCACCACCAAAAAAAAAAAAAAATACTCACTGCCCTCCCATTGAATCTGACTCATAGTGACCCCTCTTTGGGTTTCCGAGGAGATATCACTATGGAAATAGATTGCCTAACCTTCCTTCCAAGGAGTGGCTGGTGGGTTTGAGCCACCAGCCTTCTGGTTAGCAGTCAAATGCCTTAGGCATTATGCCACTAGAGCTCCCATGATGCACCACAGATCTTATAAAAGAAGTCTAACTCAAAAGTCTCCTTCCCTATGAACCTTCTCCATTATAATAATTCATTCTCACCTCCATGCTCTTGTAGTTATCTGTATTTCTTTTTCAAAGTGATTGAATTGTCTTGTATTAGTTACATATACTAGTAATTTCCCCTATACTGGAAACTCCATGAGAACAGAATTGTATCTTTTTGTCTCATAATTTTGCCTGTACTAGACACTCAATAGTGTTTGCTAAACTGCATTGATATTTTGAGACAGTTTTATCAATCCCAAACTGATTGATATGACTTCTTGTTGCTAGGTGCCGTAGAGTTGGCTCTGGCTTACAGCAACCCTATGTTCAACAGAATGAAACTGTCTAGTTCTGCACCATCCTCACAATTGTTGCCATGCTTAAGTCCACCATTGCAGCCACTGTGTCAACCCGTTTTGTTGATGGTTTTTCCTGTTTTGCTGACCCTATACTTGACCACAAGAGCTCTGGTGGCACACTGGAAGGACATTTGGCTGCTAATGAGAAGATCAGTGGTTCGAACCCTCCAGCTGTTCCATGGGAGGAAGATGAGGCAATCTATTTCCGTAAAATTTTACAGCCTTGGAAACCCAGTGGGGGTTGCTATGAGTCAGAATTGACCTATGGCTGTGTGTTTGGTTTGATTTGGTTTTTACTTAACCAAGCATGATATCTTTCTCTAGGGACTGGTCCATTCTGAAACCATGACCTGAAGTCTAGAGACAAAGTTCTGGCCAGTCTCATTTCTAAGGAGCATTCTGGCATCTAAGGAGTATTCTGGATGTACTTCCTCTAAGACAGATTTGTTCAGTTTTCTAGAAGTCCATGGTACATTCAATATTCTTCGCCAATACTACAATGCAAACGCATTAGTTCTTCTCTGATCTTCCTTATAGTTCAGCTCTGTAGTCTTCTTTATTCATTGTCCAACTCTCACATAAGTATGAGGCTATTGAAAATGCCATAGCTTGGGTCAGGCATATCTTAGTCTTCAAAGTGACATCTTTGCTTTTTAACACTTTAAAGAGGTCTTTTGCACAGATTTTCCTAATGCAATACATTGTTTGATTTCTTGACTTCTGCATCCATGGGCATTGATTGTAGATCAAAGTAAAATGAAATCTTTGACAACTTCAATCCTTTCTCCATTTATCATGGTGCTTCTTATTGGTCTAGTTGTGAGGTTTTTGCTTTCTTTATGTTGAGGTGTAATCCATATTGAAGGCTATCGTCTTTAATCTTCATCAGTAAGTACTTTATGTCTTCACTTCTAGCAAACAAGGTTGTTTCATCTGCGTATTGCAGGATGTTGATGAGTCTTCCTCCAATGCTAACGTCATGTTCTTCTCCATAGGTCCAGCTTCTTGGATTATTTTCTCAGTATACAAATTGAATAGGTATGTGAAAGGTTGCAACTCTGACACACACTTTTCCTGATTTTAGCATTCCCTTGCTCTGTTTGAACAGCTGCCTCTTGGTCTATGTAAAGTTTCCTCATGAGCACAATTAAGTGTTCTGGAATTCCCATTCTTCACAAAGTTATCCATGATTTGTTATGATCCACACAATTGAATGCCTTTGCATAGTCAATAAAACTTAGGTAATATTAATATTATTCACTCATATAAAGATTGTAATCAAGAGATAAATGTGGTTTTTAAACCATTTTTACTTCAGTTAGATCTGGCTGTTGTGGTAATTCTCTTCTTATGGTTGCTTAGTTTGATCATATTTTATAATCACAGATTTAGTGGCTATAAAAATGGGAAGATACAGGAATTTGATGCTGCAAGAGCCTGGTAGATCAGTGTTTGCACCAAAGAACAAGTAAATAGCACAGCATTCAGCTACTCAGTCTTTTTATGAAACCTAAACACTGACTAGACCCATCTTCTTTAAATTATTTTCTTTTATGTCTATTGAGTTGCACACATTGCTGGGCATAGATGGTATACCTTTGTTTTCAGCAGTTGTCTTCATTATTGTTGTATTTCTAAACCACCCAGGAGAAATCCAAGAAACCACAAGTGCTTATTCAATGAAAGAACTTACTCAGAATCCAAGGTCACAATACTAGAGACCCCAAAAGACAACATCATTGGCCTGTGGCATACTCACTGTGTCTAACATCTTCCGTGTATGTGCTGCTGAAAGACAAAATCGAGCTCGAGCTTCTGCAATGGGGGTGGCTGGAAACCCAACAACCACCACCCCAATTTTTCGCTTTAACAGATGCCTTGCAAAAGCCCTAAGAAAAGAATAATAATAAAAAAGAAGTTAGTTAAGAGAAGACAGAATTACCCCCAAAAAAACCCCCAAATTCACTAATTGATTTTTTTTTTTTAAATGATGATGAGTAGAAGATGTTTGAAGTTATTAAAATCTTGTCAAGGACAACTGACAGGTAATGGCACAGCCAATTACTAGACACTGCCCATAACTAATTATATAGTTTTGAGGAGCCTGATGCATTCATTAGACTGTCATGGGTGTTGAGTCTTTGATATCAAATAGAAAATGCTGACATATGTGACTCCAGTTTAACAAATCTGCATTGATGTATAATCCCTCATCTTTAAGGTTCTTAGGAAGAAAATCCCAACAAAGAATAAAATGCAATTATATAAAGAAATGGTATATATTAAATGAGCATTGGTTGTTCAGAGGTAAAATTCTTTTTTTTTTTTTTTTTTT
>NW_006921745.1:619463-623195 GCF_000298275.1 Orycteropus afer afer | reverse complement strand
TGTCTCCAACTGATTTTGAGTTTTGTTCCACGTTGTTCTCCCTTTCTATCCGGGATCTCCTACATAGATCCCACTCTGAGTGATTGACAGTGGTAGCTGGGCATCATCTAGTTCTTCTGGTCTCATAGTTGTATAGACTGAGAATCGCATGGTGTACTAGTCACAAGGACTAATTGTTTCCATGAATTTTTGGTTTTCTTCCTTCTTCTTTGCTCTGGATGAGGAAAGACCCATTATTGCATCTAGATGGCTGCTTGCAAGCTTTTAAGATCCCAGTTGCTACTCAGCAAAGTAGGAGGTGGAACAATGTTTTGTGTAGTATGTTATACCAATTGAGCTTGATGTCCCCTGAGACTATGGTCCTGAGCCCACAGGTTCAACTACTAGGACCCTCTGGGTAACTGGCTGTGACCAAGAAGTGACTACAACCTTGCCCCGTGTTAGTTCTACTATACACCTGGGAATTCAGATCATACAAATAAATATATAGGACCACTGTCTGCCAATACCATACATGTCTTGGGTACACTCCCCGCTTCATAGACATACCTACTAGTTCAGCCTGTCCACCTATCTATCCACCCGTATACCCATGTTTGCCTTCACTGACAACACAGTACTGTATGTGCAAAAGGTTCATCTTTGTTGTCTGTACCTCCCCTGTACAGAGGCAAAATTCTTGCCTTCCATGTGGGAAACCTGAATTAAATTCCTGATCAATGCACCTAAGGTGTAGCCACCACCTGTCTGCCTGCAGAGGTTTATATGTTGCTGTGGTGCTAAACAGGTTTCAGTAGAGCTTCCCGACTAAAAAGGACCAGGAAGAAAGTCCTGGTGACCTACTTTCAAAATCAGCCAATAAAAACTCTATGGATTACAATGGTCTGATCAGCAAAGGATCATGGGACTGTTGCAGGATCAAGCAACATATTGTTCCATCATGTATGGGATCACCATGAAAATGGGCTTACTTAATGGAAGCTAACAGCAGCAGCAACAACAGTAGTATATTAGAGGCAAACCTATACACTTTAAAAACTTAATGTCAATCATATAATGTGGAAATTTTGTGAAGTTTATATTTAGTCAGTATAATCTGAAGAACATGATCACAGAGACTGCAGGATCCCAACGCAAGTGATATTTCCACATCAGGGTGATGCATTTTACTTTCTATCTGTGGTAGTTAAATTTCTGTGTCAACTTGGTTGGGCCTGGTTGAGTGTCTGGGCAGCTGGATGTAGTATTCCCCATAATGAGACTGGTTATCAACTCCATTGTGGAATCTACTGTGAGCACCTGAGTAGCTGCCTTTGGCATATGGGCTGCTTCCCGTATATAAGGAGATGCCTTGGGGAATGGTCTCTAGCTTATGGCACACTTGAACCCTGCATGTAGCCCTGTCATTGTTCAGCAACCTGCCATGCTCTGCCTACATTGGGACTTTCAATGGACTTGAATTAATGTCCTACCATGTGGTTTGGTAACATCATGGCTGTGCTTTTTTACATGTCAATCTTGGGGTTGTCAGCCTCAGCAGCCAGCAACTGAGTGAAGAAAAGCCTCCGGCTTCAGTGGGCAAGGAGCAGGAGGCAGAGCTGAAGGCCAAAGTTGAGGGGCTTTCACCCAGCCCCTAGAGTATGGCACTTTGAACTTGGACTTAAAGCCTCCAAATTATAAGAATAAACTCCTGTTTGTTAAGGCCATCCCATTTATGGTATATTCCTATCAGAGTGCCACTGTTGTTGTTGTTATGTACCGTTGAGTTGGACCCAACTCATAGTGACCCCTCCTTGGGTTTCCGAGGCAGTATCACCATGGAAGTAGATTGCCCAACTTTTCTTCCGAGGAGTGGCTGGTGGGTTTGAACTGCCAGCCTTCTGGTTATCAGTCAAGTGCCTTAGGCACTATGCTACCAGAGCTCCCGGAGTGCCAATAGTAACCAAAACACCATCAAACCAGAGATAGCAAGGATCTCTTCAATTTTTCATATGTGAATGAATAAATCCAAGTATTCTCAGAGAAAACAAACCATTGAGCAGATTAAAGTTGAAAGGGGCAGAGGGTGGATAGGGAAAGAAAGGTGTGGGTAGGTGCAGCACGTAGGATAGAAGTCACAAAACTACAAAGCTTTTAGCTGCAGGGTAAAATGTTTTAAAGCTATGGCTCCTTCCTCTCAGCTGCTAATCTCATAATGATTCTAGAATGTCAAACTCTTAAGTCTGTAAATTTCTTGTGCTGAGAGCCAATGTCAGACAAAAGGCATGTACCCCAAAAGTCAATCTTTTCCCCTTTGGCCTCTGAAGTTCTCTGCAGGAAACCTTAATTACTGAGTACCTCTACCCGCAAGTGAGGTAAATGCCACAGATCTGTTCTTAGCATTAAGAGGTTGCTGGTGTATTATTTTAGGCTCAAAGCCTAACAGCACCACAGAACCTTCCAGCCATAATTCAGGAAGAATGCTTGAACCAGACATTGAGTCAGTCTGCTCGTCCATTCACCTCTTTCTCTTACTAGTTAGCATTTCTGCCTTTGCGTTTCTTCAAGCAGAATGTAGTGTATCAAAGGAAGCAAAGAAAACTGCAAGACCTACAGAGCACAGCCTTCTGGCCCCCTGGTTTGGGCAAGGCAAGATTCGCTCTATGATTAGGGCTGGGAAGGTTACAAGGAGATGAAACACTCTAGTTGAGAAAACTTGAAAACAAAGGCTGCTCCTTCTCTTTCTTGATCACCCTATGGAAGGCTGCCCACGGAAATACACAGAATGAGAGCTCATAATTGTCTGAGAAACCAGTGAAATGCTTTTATTGCTAGAGTACAAACCACCTGACCCATGATCTCAGGCAAGTTTTCAGGGCTCCCAAAAGATTGTTCTCACTGTCTGCATGTTGCTCTTTGTAGCAAAGGAAGCACATTTGCCAAAGAATGTGCTGCAAAATAAATAACTCTGTTAATTCTTGAGACTAATCTGGGGCTTCCCTGGAGAATTGAAGTTCACGTGTATAATTGCCCTAAACATTTTATATAATGAGCCTCTGAGTTTGTACTTCTCAACACAAATTAGAGCTGATGTAGGCTGAAAGAAAAAAGAAAACAACTATGTGAGATAATAATAATAATAATAAAAACATCAGCACTGTATTTCATGGGGTACCACAGTATCTCGTGTATTGTGGTCTTCCAAGTGTATAGTGAGGATAGTAGAGGAAGATGTAAAGCATGTAGCACGTAGTAAATCCAACACAGTCTTGATTATTTAAATGCATGTTTTATGGGTGAAATCACAGTCTACCGAACCCCATAGAATGTTCCATGGTAGAGTTGTAACAAGACTTTGTTAAAAAGAATAACTGGCTACAGATTATATTTTCATTCTATAGTAGGTGGAAATGTGAAGAAATCCGACTTCTTTAACAAAATCAAAGGTTTTTAAATGAGAAAATGAAAGAAATGCTCATACAATGAACTCCTGGTTTCAAAAACTTCTCTACCTATAAGCTTTCAATTTAAGAAATACAACTGTGATTTTTTTCCTTTGTAGTAATTGATGGCTTTAAATCATCAAAAATGACGTTAGAGAGAGTTAAATTTACACTTTCTTGTTTTAATGAGATGTGCATTTTAAAAATATGAAGTAAAGCTTGAGAGGATATACCATGTGATGAAAACAGCTCTGGCTTGGGAGGCAAATGGTTTGAAATCTGGGCTGCACTACTTAAAATGTGTGTGGTT
>NW_006921745.1:593914-619320 GCF_000298275.1 Orycteropus afer afer | reverse complement strand
AACCTTCCTTCCAAGGAGTGGCTGGTGGGTTTGAACTGCCAGCCGTCTGGTTAGCAGGCAAGTGTCTTAGCCACTATGCTACCAGAGTATATAATCAGCATCCAGCAATAATGTTGTTAGCTACCATCAAGAGGGCCCCTGATCCTGGCAACCACATGCTCAATGGAATAAAATGCTGCCCAGTCCTGCACCATCTCCATGATTGTGCTGATGGGACTGTTAATGATCCACAGGGTGTTCATTTGCTTATTTCCAGAAGGAGATCACCAGGCCTTTCTTCCCAGTCCCTCTTTCTCTGGAAGCTTTGCTGAAATCTGTTCAGCATTATAGCAACTTGCATACAAGCCCCCATTGACTGATACAGGGTGGCTGTGCAAGAGGTGTATTGGCTGGTTCTCCCTCATTGAAGGCAAGAATTCTGCTATTGAATCACTGCTGCCCCCCCTCAGAAATGTTAGGTACTTCTTAAAAACCATCTTATGTGGAAGCAAGATAGCCAAATTGATAGAGTATAGTAGCATTTTTACCAGCTAAATTTTTCAGTTTTTATTTTTATTAATATAACCAGAGATTGTAACAGTTACTTTGGAGAACCATGCAACCATGTCCACTCAGCTTAAATTTGCAATCAGTTGAAAGTAATAATAATAAACTTAGTTGTATCAATAGCAGCAATACTACTACTACTTCAAATGACTACCATTGATTGAATGTTTGCACTATGCCAAGCACTATACTAAGTGCTTTATGCATGTTATTAATTTATTAATAATGTATAACATGGAGTTTATACACTATTATGTAACATATAACAACAAGCAACATGGGAGATGCTGCATAGTCATTATCTTGTTTAATCTTAACAGTAACCTTATGAAGTAGGTACTATTACATCTCATTTTGCAAATGAGAAAATTGCTGCTTTAAAAAGTTGAGCAATTTGTCCAAGATTCTCCAGCTAGGAAGAGGCACAGTGAAAATTCTGTTTGATTCCCCATAGGACTTATCTTTTATACAAAGCTTGCCTCTCAATTCTAATTTTATTTTTCATGTGAACTGTTGTCCAACCATGTCTTCTGACACAGAAAGGAGCAGGAGAACTCCTCCACTCATCCTATCCTTGTACAGTTGAATTTTTGCACTTAGATACATTCATTATTATTCATGGAAACTTCTCACCCGGTTTTGTTCATTTTCCAAGCTTGTTGAGATTTTTATTCTGGCTTTTGCTATCAATATCAGAACTATTCAACACATTTCCTACTGCTACTTCTCCATGTTTGTAAACTTTACACATTGGTAACGTCATTTAAGCTAATGATAAAATGTCAGATGGACATTAGCTAAATGTTGAGTCTTCCTTGAGGAGCACAACATTTTTCTACCACTTCGAATAAACATAGATTTTCTTTTGTGCTTTCCAACATCATATGTGGAAGGATTTTGGATTATGTGTTACCTTGTATCATTGTGTCCCTCTCCCTTCCATTACTAACACAGAGGAGCACTGTGTGCAGCATTTCAGTAGCACACTGTATTCTTGGACACTACCTGAATTGTTTTCTCTGACCTAGATTTGTGAAGTAAAGGCTGACTGGGAGGAATGGTGCAACAGACTAAAATCCTCACGTGTGTGTTTTTAACTCATTATGTTGCCATGGTGAGACAACATCGGAGCTCACTCTGAAGAATCAGTGAGTTCTCAACCAATCCACCATAAGGTCTCAATTAATAGGCTGGTGCTTTTCTATACATTTCTTCAAACACTCTGTCCATTGAACTGACTGTTAAAGAGTCAAACAAATTTCTAGTGATGGACTAGTATTGAAGGAGAGTCAGGACTTCTAGAATCTGATAGTGACAAGTATTACTTTCTACCATGTGCTTTGTCAGAGACACAAATGCACATTTTAAATTTAGACAAAATTAATCCTTTTAAAAACAGAGGTGATTAGTCTCTGAAGGAGACCTGGTAGCCAATGGTTAAGTGCTCACCTACAAAGCAAAAAAGTGTTGAAGTTTGACCCACCAGACACACTATGAGAAAAAGATGTGGCAGTCTGTTTCCATGGATTTATAGCTTTGGAAAATCTATGGGGCAGTTCTACTCTGTCTTATGGGGTTGCTGTGAGTCAAAATCTACTTGGTGACAGTGGGTTTAGTTTAGTTTGTTTTTTACTTAGTCTCTAGCACATTTGAGTATGGCTCATTTATAAAATTGCTCATGGCTTAGTGAGAAAAAGACTCCTTATTCAATTGTTACTAATGATCAATTTCAGAGCTATAATCAGTGGAAAACAACCCCAAATGGGCTTATAGTGGAGGAATTAAATTGAGTGTTAACTGCATAAGCTTTAGATTATGATTACATTTGGGTTCATGTCTTGGTTATATTACTTCTTGACCCGTATGTCTTTGGCCAAATTATTTAGCTGCTCTCAGCCTTAATTTCCTTACACTGAAAATTAAGTTGGTAATGATGCTGTCCTCACAGGATAGTCATGACAATTGAGTGGGAGAAAGCATAGAATTTTTTACTTGTTGGGAGAGATTGTTTTCAGCAGTTCTCCCTGAGGAAGATCTTGGGTTAGGGTGAAGCTCAGAATAAATGTTTTGTCAGCCTTAATTTGTAGTTGAGGCCTAGAAAAGTAGGGTATTTCCCAAATTCACAGAGCTTGAAAATGGTATTAGGGAGAAGAGTTGGCCTGGCACCTATTTCCCTTGCTCTGAGACCTGTGAAAAGGACCTGCTGATGGTCTGGCAGGTGGCTTCTGACAAGTTGTACAAGACTCCATTAAAAGTGCATAATTCAGTGCTTCCCTGGTGTCAAGAGCATTATCTTAGCTATAGCTCCTGAGTTTCAGCCATTGTTCTGAAACTCTTGGATACTTACGCTACTTTACCAGGCATATAAAGGAGCAGGGGTATAACAGGAGATTCCTCATTGCCATAAATAATGAATCCCATTTCATGTAGCCTCCTTCTGAAGTATCTCGTGTTTTTTGCAAGTTGTTGTACTCTCTGCAGTCCTGAAAGGAGATATGCATGAAACCATCAATTCCCACCAGGAAGAAGGAGGCGAAAGTCAGGTCAACTAGGCAAGCATTTCTAAGTCTTTCCCAGACCTACATCATTGATTAGGAGGGGGTCTAAGGCAAGGTAGTAAACTATCACCTGGTGAGCAGGTTTGAGCTCTGATGCCCAGGTACTGCCATAAGCCTCAAAGGCAGGATACAGAGGTATTGTGCTGCAAATCACTGCTAGCAACTAAGGCCAGCAGGAAGGTGAGAAACTATCATTTACTGGATACTTACTGTGTGAATGCTCTGTGCTAAGTGCTTTATAAACATTACCTTGGGAGAAAGGAGTGTGACAAGAAGTCACATATACACATACATACATGCACACTGACACACACAGTTGTTAGAGCTTTTTAGCCAAACTGGGTGGCCCACTCAATTGCCCCTCATCTAAATTTCTATTCAAAGGACTTCATCCAACCTGGGTTTGAAAAGGTAGCACATCCCTGGATAAGGATGGTCCAGCTGAGACCAGGGCTATTGTGTGGGCCCATTGGTGGCAGTGGAGTAATCAAGGGAAGGGAAGAGAGAGATCTCTGCTTTCCCCAGTCAGAAAAGATGACAGAAGGACAACAAAGTGCACCTACTTCCCCCTTATTGACTCTCTCATTATCTGACATTATGCATTTAAAACAAAAATAAAAAATCTACTATTTTTTACATTAACAATGTATATCTGGCAGTGATGAATGCAGAGGTCCCTGATAGGGTCCCTGACCAATAGATCTTATGTGAATGGAGAAAAAAAGCTTGGATTGCATAGTATTTCACTGCCCAGGAAAAGAGTGGGGCACAGTCTCCCCAAGCCACTGAGGTATTGAGCAGAGTAGAGTGAGGGCATGAATGAGGCCCACAGGGATGGGATGCTGTCTCATGTGTCCTGGGTGTGTTACCTTTTCAAACACAGGGGGCTGAGGCCAAAGCAGTGGCAGCTGATATCCTGAAGGTTGTCACTTTTGGAGCCAGAGAGGAAGCAGGACTCTTGGGTCTGGCCCCAGCTCCCAGCTTCCATGGGCAGCAAGAACTATCTGGGCCATTTTCAGAAGGAGCCCTGAAAAGGGGACCTTGGTGCACATGGCCTATAGAATCCCACATCAGCTGACCAGAGCTGTACAGGCACTTATGCTTCCTTAATGCCCCTCTTGAGTGGGCAGAAGTGAGGATAGGGTTGACTAACAGGTAGAAGTGGGAGCAGCTGGTGAACAGTCAGCAGCTACTGAAGTTTAAGATCAAGAGTAGGGACTTGGCCTGACCATTTCAACTTCAGAGGAAACTCTGAACTGTTGATTTTCATGGGAACAAGGGGGCCTAAGATTGCAAAGTTGCCCAGTGAAAGCCCAAGGATGCTTAGGTGAGGGTCTGGTGAGGGGACCCAGCTGATAGCATGCAGCCTCTCTGCAACACCCAGACCTTCCCATTCATAGGCAGGGAACTCCAAAATCCATCAAGGATGTTTTCATGTAATTGAAGGGATAAGCCAGGGCCATCCATACTGAAAATATGATGAGGGCAGGAGAGGGAAGGGAACCTGGAAATAGAGGTGGGAAGAGGGGAGCTGCTTAGACACTCTGGCTCTGGAAGACTGGGTAGCCCTCTCTTTCAGGTGACAGTGGGGGCTGAGCTCTCCTAAAGTGATGTGGGGGAAGGGGAGGCAGCAGTGGCAGGTGACCATAGCAGGGGCCTGGAAGTACAGGTGAGGTGATATAGTCATCCTCCACTTTCACATAACACTGATTTTTGCCTAATGGACCTGGTCTTTGGACCTTAACTATGCCAGTAAGTGAGGAGTGTTATGTGTGTCCACAACAAAGTTACTGGTACATCAGCTCTAACCTAAGGGTGTGACTTGGTGAGAAAGTCACACATGTGGGGAAAAAAATGAATTAAAGAGGAGAAAGAATTCTGAAGACACCTGTGTACTATGGTCCTCTATTTATTGGAAGCTAAGTGAGTAACCAGCCAAAAGAAAGGTAGTGTTTGCTCACTGAGGAAGAATGAATATTATTGGATATCTATGTGTGCTCTTTAGTTAAGGAAATTCATCAAGTAGCAATATTTGCATTTGACGAAGAATTGCTATTTATCAGAAATGTTCTGGTATAGTCTTAGTGATTGCCTTCAGCTGATATCTGTTTTGATTGGTCAGATATCTATTCTAGTTTGTCAGAGCTCTTGATCTATGGTTATTTGGTATTTTGAAATCTTCTATGGATGTCTATAACTTTCTAGATGGAAGATGCACAAAAATGTCAGTAAACATATCAAATGGCCATCTAGCCTCTTCTTGGAGAGATGGCCCCAGGTTGTGCCTTGAAAAAGGGGTGAGCAGTGGGTGTTTCTTGCTGAGTATCCTTCCTCTAGGGACCATGACATTCAGGTAGTGCTGACCCTGCCTTTCCTCTTTGCTATAGATTAACATCTCCTCAATTATTAGTTCAAAAATGGAAACCAACCTGAGCCTGTTAGAGTCTTTCTTCCAGATTTACTGGTATGAGATAATCCTAAAACTACATCTTTGCCACCTTGTGGAGGAAACCTGCTTGAGAATGTTGTTGACTCAGAGGAAAGCCCAGGCACAAGACAACAAGGGTCCTGATAGCGTCATTGAAATTTTGGGTCCAGCTGTGTCAGAGTTAGTCTACCTTCTGGACTTGGCTGTTGTGTGAACAAATACATGTTCTTGTTCTACTGAAGCTAGTCTGAGCTGAGTTTCTGCCACTTACATTCAAATATGTCTCAAGTTATATACTGTTGTTGTTATTTGCCATCGAGTCAGACCTGACTTATAGGTACCCAATAATTGGATCAGGTGGTCTCTAAAGGGCAATAATAATATCAACACTCACATAACAATTCTAGCTCTCTCTCTCTCTCTCTCTCTCTCTCTCTCTCACACACACACACACACATATAATGTCAACACTGTTGTAAGAACTTAACCTTTAGTAATTTATTTTGGTTTTACATGATTATATTGAGATAGGTATCTTAATCCCATGTTATAGATAAAGATAAGCCAAGTAACTTACCCAAGTTCACATAGTTGGTAAGTGGCAAAGCCAGAATTTGAAACCAGGCATTCAGGATCTAGAATTTGTGCTATTAACCCCCACACCATGATGCTGTGCAAATAGCTGCAATAGATATTGTCTGTCTGGGTAATGGCTGGTGGCCTGATCCTGATGAGAAACCAGAGCTGGGGGATGGGAGGGTGGAGGGTGACTGACTGTCAGTGATTTACAGGGTTCTGGGCTTTTAGAGAATTTCATTGTTCTATCTCAACCAAACTTTGACCCAGGCATTGAAATTCCCCTCAAGCTCAATAAAACACTTATCTCTGATAAAAGTTTAATATCAAGAATATATAAAGAACTCTTACAAATTAACAAAAAGACATACCTAATCAAAAAATGGGCTAATGACTTGAACAGCCATTTTCCCAAAGAGGATGTACAATTACCAACAAAAGCATGAAAAAATGCTCAGTGCCATTAGTCTATGTTGTTGTTGTTGTTATGTGCTGTCAAGTCGGATCAGACTCATAGCGACCCCTCCTTGGGTTTCCAAGGCAGTATCACTATGGAAGTAGATTGCCCCATCTTCCTTCCAAGGAGTGGCTGGTGGGGTTGAACCGACAGCCTTCTGGTTAGAAATCAGGTGCCTTAGGTACTATGCTACCAGAGCTCCCCCATTAGTCAATAGGGAAATGCAAATGAAAACCACAGTGACATAGCACATCACACATAGATGGCTATGGTTAATAAAAAATGGTAAAAAAACAAGTTTGCAAGGATGTGGAAAAATTGGAACCCTCATCCATTGCTAGATGGTGCAGCAGCTGTGGAAAACAGTTTGACACTTTTATGAGAAGATAAACATAGAATTATCAGCACTTGTACTTCAAAGCCTGTACCCAAAAGAATTAGAAGTAGTAATGCAAAAAGATATTTGTACACCAATGTTCATTGCAGCACTAGTATAATAGCCTAAATGTCCATCAACAGATGAATGGATAAAATGTGGTACACTCAATGGAATATTACTCAGCCATAAAGAGAAATGAAGTCCTGATACTTGTTACAACATTGATGAACCTTGAAAAGATCAAGCTGAGAGTAAAATAAGTCTGTCACAAAAGGACAAATATTGTATGTTCCTACTTATGTGAATTATCTAGAATAGACAAGTATACAGAGACCAAAGTTTATCTGTTATCAGGGGTAGGTGGGAGGGAGAGAGAAAAGAAGACACAATATTTAGGAGATACAGAGCTTCTTTTAAGGCTGATGGTATAATCTGGGAACAGATAAAGGTGATTGTTGAACAACATGATAGACATAATTATGTCACTGAACTGTACATGTGAAGATT
This sequence comes from Orycteropus afer afer, assembly GCF_000298275.1. Classification (NCBI taxonomy): domain Eukaryota; kingdom Metazoa; phylum Chordata; class Mammalia; order Tubulidentata; family Orycteropodidae; genus Orycteropus; species Orycteropus afer. The sequence continues at coordinate 611,869 of NW_006921745.1, read as the reverse complement.
ATAGAAATGTCAAATGGTTTGCTACATGTATTGTTATCACAAAAACAAAAAGAAAAGTAAGAAAAAAAGATTATGCTGTTTCTATATTAAAGGCTCAAATCCATTGAAAACATCCAGACTGGCAGTTTCTTGGAATTATATTTCCTTTAGTACCAGTAATTTTTGCAAGGACATAATTTACTTTCAAATTTATGGTTGCATATATTAATTTAGCCATGAACCACTTTTTCTTTGCATTCAAAGTCTCTGTTGTTGTTGTTATGTGCCGTCAAGCCAGACCCGACTCACAGCTACCCCTCCTTGGGTTTCCAAGGCAATATCATTACAGAAGTAGATTACCCAACCTTCCTTCCGAGGAGTGGGTGGTGGGTTTGAACCTCCAACCTTCTGGTTAGCAATCAAGTGCCTTAGGCACTACACTACCAGAGCTCCCATTCAAAGTCTTACATTATGTATATTAAAACAATTATTAAATGTCTGTACAAAAAGATAAAAATAAAACAAAACAAAGACTCTTACTTCTTCCAGGTGTTAGGTTCATAATTACATCAAATTTGTTTAGTAGAGGGAGTTTGTGAGGTTGAACTTTAAGCAAGGCTTTTGTCAGCCTCATGGTGTGAGGAGTCTGATAGGACATGAAAGATTAGGGTCTGGGGCTCACCAAAGGGGAGACCTGGTGAACTCTTTTCACTTTGAATGGGGTACCATAAGGGCTGGCTCCTAGGAGTAATGTAAACAAGAAGTAGACAGGACACTTTCTTTATCCAATCTTCTGACAGTTCCTTCTATGTTCTCACTACCAAATGCCTCAGATCTTCCTTCTAGAGTTTTCTTTTGCTCATTGGGACTAAATTGACTTAACTTCTACAGAATCTTAGTTGTATTAACAGCATATGCAGAGGAATAGAGATTTAGTTGAGTGGAACACTAACCAAAGTGTCAGATGTTGAATACTCGAATTGTCCAAGCTTATTTTCAGTCACTATCTTTTACCTAACCCCAGTTCCCAGGAAAGATCTCACCTCAACCCTGTCAGCTTCCAATAAGTAGATTGCGAGAGAGAAAGAACCTGGTTTATTGTATTTTCTCCAGAAATCTGACCTCTTGATTCCACCATTCCTGGCCATAACCAATAGATGAGAAATGCCCCTGGAGCAAGAGTAGTCCATTTGAATGTTGGCCAAGAGCCATGAGAAATAAAAAAAAAAAAAAGGAAGATAAATATGAATTAAACAAATCAGATCTTCTTGCGGGTAGAGTATGCATTTGAAAAATGTAGAGAGAACCAGAAATGGATAGTAGGAGAGCTATATGGAGAAAGCAGAATTTATGAATCTATGAGACAGAGGAAGACATTGGTTAGTAGAAACTACAGTAACTCATGAAGAAAAAAGGCAAGGCTAGTTACTAGTATCAGGAAAAGAAGAAACAGAGAGAAGAGATAGTCTAGTTGGGGATGCAGGCATTAATCAAATAATCACACAGAGGAATATAAAATTGGGATGCTGTAGATCTCTGTAAAGGAGTATTATGTAGATTATGAGATCCTATATAAGAGAGATCATACTCAGTCTGAGAAAATCAGAAATGATGAGTAAGCTGAGATCTTAAGAATGAGCAAGGGATAACCAGGAAAAGAATCAGAGGAGAGCATTGCAGGCACAGGAAAATGTGCAATAGTCTTATGGTTTGTAGGAGGACATTGTGGTTGAGAACCAGGCAAGGTGTTGGTGAGTGTGGGGCAAAAAGAGAGATTGGAAACACCTTCCCAGTCAGATCATGTAGGACTATATTGGCCATTTTAGTTTTAGGGATAGGGTGGGAGATAGCATGGAGGGCAGAAGTGACATCATCAGATTTATATTAGGGAAAAAAATAGTACTCTGGTATCAGCATTTAAGTCAGACTTGGAAAGGGCAAAGTGGAAACAGGGAACCCAAGTAGGAAGCTGATGCAGAAACACAAGTAAGAAGATGACAATTTGAGTAGGGTGAAGGTGGTAAACAAGCAACAACAACAAAAAAAAAGCCTGAATGTGAGACACATATAGGAAGTAAAGCCAGCAAGATGTAATAATTGATCCTGGGAAGAGTAAGAGGGAAGAGTCAAGAATACTCCTACACTTGTGGTTTGAATAACTGGGTGAATGGTAATGCTGTTCATAGCACTAGACCAGTAACGATGATCAGATTTGGAGATCATAAATTCTGTCTTATACAGAACATAAAATTTGAGACATATAAGTAGAGTGTCAAATATGTCTAATGATCATAATCTGGAGATATGAATTTGTGTGGTAGTTAAGGTTGTGTGTCAACTTGGCTGGGCCTGGTGGAGTGGCTGTGCAGCTGGATGTAGTTATTCCCCAGGATGATATTGGTAATCAGCTCCATGGTGGAATCTACTGGAGCAGCTGAGTAGCTGCCTTAGGGGTGTGGTCTGCTTCAAGTGTATAAGTAGACAGTTTTGAGAAAGGTCTCTGAGCTTTTGGGCATGCGTGGGTCCTGCATGTAGCTGAGTATTCATTCAACAACCTGCCATGTTGTCTGCTGATCTTGTGACTGTTCTGGACTTGAACTAGTGGATGTCATGTTGCTTGATAATTTTGGGACTGTGCCATTTTACATTCATTCACCTGTCACCCTCAGCAGCCAGCAGTTGCCCTAGTTAAAGAAGCCTCCAGCTTCAGTGGGCTGGGAACAAGTCAGAGCTGAATCTCAAGGTCAAGGGGCTTTCACCCAGCCCCTAGAGCTGGCAATTTGAACTCAGACTTCTAGCCTCCTAAACAGTAAGAGAATAAATCCCTGTTTGTTCAACCCATCCACTTGTGGAATTACTGTTAGAGTGGTACTGTTGTTGTTGTGTTAGAGAACCCAAAAAGTGTGTTATATGTATATAGGTGGAAACTGAAACCCTGAAAATGAGTCAAGCTGTCTATAAAAGAGAGAGAGAAAGAGGAAGAAGGAAGAGAAGAAATAGTAGAAGGAAAAGGACAGGAGAGCAGAGAAAAGATGGGATTGAAGTATGAAATAATTAATGGCTGGGAAGGGGAGAATAAACCTATAAGGGTGACCAAGACAAAATAGGAGAATTCAGAGAGGAGAACATAAATCAAGAGATGGAAAGGTATTCATCAAAATGGTGGTCATTGATAACATTTTCTTTGGGGACCCTGGATGGGATTTTCATTTTAAAGAAACAGATACATACAAGTATAAAACAAAACAAAACAAAAACACCCCACTGCCATCGAGTCAGATCCGAATCATAACGACCCCTCCTTGGGTTTCCTAGGCAGTATCACTACGGAAGTAGATTGCCCAACCTACCTTCCGAGTAGTGGCTGGTGGGTTTGAACCACCAGCCTTCTGGTTAGCAGTCAAATGCCTTAGGCACTACACCACCAGAGCTCCGATATACAAGTATATGGCTTACCTTAATCCATATAACCTTTCCTTTTTCCTACCCACCTTCTTCAAATAAATAAATAAATGATAAACTCTCCCTTAAAATCCCAGATGTACTGCATGAAAGTAAGAGAAGGATCTGGAGAGCTATAGAAACATCTGTGTAAATTTTGTTGTGCAAACACAGTCTTCTTAAAGTGTTGAAAAAAAAATTGTTTTGTGACATGCTGAAGTGTCCTTTGGAAATTTGTTTTTGTACAGATATCAGATTATTTGGAGTACAGAACTAGAAATTAGGAAGGAGAGTAATTGCTTTTATTTAAAAATACAAGAAAAAATTTTTTTATCTGTATATCAGAACTGTATGCTTGGGGAATGGAGTATACAACAAACAGGAGGAGATTGGGAACAGGAGAAGGAAAAGAAAAAGGGCTAGGGGAAGACTTGTTTTAAAGAAGGTTACTAACATGAAGACACAGATATACATCCCAGCCACCAGAATTTATTCCATATGGCCTATCCCCTTGTGTGTTCAATATTTTTGTTGATCATTAGCTGCACAATGAACAGATGATTTCATCAGGCTGGGCCTGATGATTCTTATATGTTCCCCCTCAAAGACTAGAGGGATTTCCTGACCTGAAAGCTTAAATTATTTTTCCCAATGGCATTATCTTTGCATTTCCCTGTAATGATCATCTATCATCGAGCTGCCCCGCTACTTAATTGGCCCTGTCTGTCCCTTCTGCGTTGATTATCCCATGTAACTGCATTACCAGCTAATGTCATAATTTCATTGCTTCTAGATCCTTTGGAGACTTGACCAAACATCACAATATCAATCCTGGGTGGAGCTGATTTGTAGGAACTGAATGTTTTATTCTTGCCCTGTCTCTTCTATCTTTGCACAGCATGGCTGACAAGACATCAGGACTAACTTTGTGTCATGTTTTCTCATATAGGCCCCTATAAATGCCTTTGAGGTCTTTTGAGTTGGCCAAGTTACAGCTCCTTTCAATTACTCTATTACTCACTCTTTAAAATTGAAAACATTCTCATAATCTTAGAGGGCCTGGGGCAGAGAAGAATTTGTACATATAAAATGCTACTCATCTAAAGAGGATGTGGGTGATTTTATTAATTATATTATGTATTAGATCCTTGCTTGGGGAGTGCTCTGAAAAAGTAAAAGGAATTATTTGCACTTGCTTTTATGTAAGGGAATGGGCATGCCAGGGGCACATGAGCACTTTGGAGACTGGGCACTGTTGCTCCAGCTCCTTCATAGCATTCCATGTGCCTGATTAAATAGCTTCTTCTGATCCTTCTTCCACATATTACACAGAATGTAGGGAAGATCTCCACTTAGGTAAATCAGAGAACGGGTCAATCTCTTAGGCTGTTGTTGTCTGTTGCTGTTGAATCTACCCTGACTCATGGTGATCCCATGTAAAATGGAACTAAAGTCTGTCTGCATTAAAGACAAGAACCACCAATAACCCCAATCTCTTAGGTAGGATTTCAAATAAACTACACAAGTATTTATTTAGCCATATTCTGGGTTATCTGAAGAGGCTGTTGACTGGAAAAGGAACAGGGTTTAGAGTCAAATGGAACAAGACTCAAATTTCATTTAGACAATTGAAGATCTTGAAAACCTCAGTTTTATCTGTAAAATAGAGATAATTAATCTTATCTCCTGGATAAATCGGGAGACATACAGGGGTTAATACAAGAAATGGGTTTAATACAAAGTTCTTTGTACTATGATTGCATGTGGTTGGGTGCTCCAAAGGCTAATTTGCTTTTTGTGTAAAGTAGGTCCTCTACCTTGGTGGCACCTTGGAGTCATCTGGGGAGTTTTCCAAACTCCCTTTTCAGATTGTACCCCATACCAATAAAATCAAGATCTCTGGGTATGGCACAGGGCATCGGTTTTGGTTTTCACAGGGTACAGACAAGATTTAATATCTCAGAAACATCACCATTACTGCTCCAACCCCAAAACAACAGTAAACTCAGTGTTAGGTGCTTGATGTGTCCTGGTCAAACCCTGCTTCTTGGTTGGATGTGAAAGTAAAAGGTGGGTATATTTTTAGGGGTTTTTCCTTACCATGATTCTATCCCAGCAGTTACTGAGTGTTTGGGTTTTTGGAGGGCATATTTTGTGAAGGTGACCTGCTCTAAGGACCATTCCACTTGAGATTAACACATTGTCCACCTCACCTCTTATGAAGATGGATAAAGTCATGTATAAACCAGTCAGTGCAGACAACATGAATGTCACCATTTAATTAGTTCACATTTCAAACTCTGCTACTTGAGAGCTCTGCTAGGTTAACAGAGGCCACACATACTTTAACCTTTCCTGCAATGCTGTTAAAACAAAAGCAGCTGGGGCAGGAGAAGGAAAACAAATAAAACACAAAGCATCCTACTACAAAGCTTTGCAGTCTCCTAATAAAAACAATGGTCTGTGGCATTTCCAAAAATATGTTTGGGACAACTGAATCTCCAGAGGGCCAGAATGAATTCCGAATGGTAGGGACTCCCAGAACAAGCTGCCCCAAGTTGAAGAGACAAAAGTTCTACTCTGTGGAACCACTGGCGTGCAAACAAAGAGAAAGGTATTCCTCCTCCCTACCCTGTAAGACTAAGCAAAAAGATGGATTTGATGACTTCATGGGCCAATACCACTGTCTCACTCCATTTTCTGCAGACTCTGAAAGTTCACTTTCTCACAGAGGAAACTTGAGTATGCCTTGATGCCACTCGGTGACTTGTTTTATTATTTCCCAAGTCCCAAAATGTACATACAGAAACACACATTGCTTACTCCTGCTTTAAATTATTTAGCACACAGTAGTTCTCAGAATGCAGATTGGAGAGTCTAAAACCATGCTCCTAGGCAGCATTCCCAGGGAAATGTGGCCCTTCTGTTTAGCGATGAGAAGTATCTTTCCATAGAACATTTCTTACATTTGAAAAAGTTGATCTTTCTGAAAAATTAACCCAGGGAAAATAAAATTGATATGAAAGGATGTCATCAGTGGTGTAAGAATGCCCACTCCCTTGCGCCTTCTTCTTTCCTGCCTTCTATTTGCCCTTAGTTTCTGCCCCTGGTATGAGAACTCACCCTATGGGGAGGGAGCAAGGAGGGGGTGATGGAGAGAGACCTTGGGGTAAAATTTTGACAAGACAGCAGGAACCCAGAGTCTGTTATTTTAAGCACTGGGCACCAGACAGGCCATTTTGTTTCCAACACACTCAGAGGCAGAAAGATCTCAGGAAAGATCAAGAGGCTACAGGGCAGCAAGAATCATAAGAATTGCATTAGCAGTGACAAGCTTCTCAGTAGGATGGAGAAAACAGTGTTTGGAGTGGTTTGCGGAGAGGAACACACATTTTTATCAGGCACTGAAGCTATGGCTTTTGATGTCTGGATTCCAAGGTTATGGAATGTTTTATAGTCACATCCACATGTTCCAAGGACTCTCCTGGCAGTGTAGGCATGCCCTTGTGGAATGCATGTAGAAGCAGCTGGACATCAAGGATGGATGGTGTTTGCATAACTTGATCTCAAGGGCCTTGGGAATAGGCCCCTGCCTCCCACTTCTTCACCCACTGTTCCCATACACCATTAGAGAGTTAACCTACAAAGAGAACTGGAAATGGACAATTTCCTGTGTACCTATTGTGAGCCAGGAACTGTGTTTTGGGGAGTCTTTGGGTGATGCAAATGGGAAAATGGTTAATGCACTCACTCAAGGTTCAAGTCCACCCAGAGGCACCTTGGAAGAAAGACCTAATGATCTACCTCTGAAAAATCAGCCATTGAAAATCCTATGGTGTAGAGTTCTTCTCTGACACACACACAGGCACCATGAGTTGGGGCAGAATAGAAGGCAACAGGTTTTCACAAATAAAGAAACTGAGGCTTGGAGCTCACTAGTATGTTACCCAGCTGACCTGGAAAAGGCCCACGCTTACAAGACTATCAAAGTAAGTTCCATGGAAAGGAGCTGGTAAATTTGTTCATGATGATATGTGACTTTCATAGTTTAGGGATTTATGTATTTCACAAATGGAAAACAATCACTATGTACAGGAGATTAGCCAGCTGCTAAGGTAGGAATATAAGATGAAAAAAATTCTGAGCCTGTTTGGAAAGAAATTATCTGATAGTACACATGGCATATATAAAAATATACAATTTGAATATATGATTATGAAATGAAATAATTAATATAAGCAGGCTTTTCTTATAGTACTTCTTCATGAACATATATAGAATGAATTATAGGATTTACTGTTAATTTACACTTAAACAGAGAGCAGTATCTTAGTATAAGGCAATTTGCTTCTGCAAAGATTTTCAGCTCCGGATACCCTATGGGGCAGTTGTTGCTATGAGTTGGAGTCAACTCCCTGGCAGTGTTTTTTTTTTTTTTAATCTTAGTAAGTTGTTAATGATGGAATTTTACATATTTAATAAAGGAATTTAGGAAGAAATCACAAGCAATCTACTTCCTACTTCTCAAAATCAGCCATTGAAAACCCTATGGGTCCCATCCACAACCAATCATAGGGATGGCAGAGGATTGGGTAGTGTTTCATTTCATTGTTCACGAAATCACGATGAGTTGGGAGCTGACTCCATAACAGTTAAAAACAACAACAACAAGGAATTAATGTAACAGGTCTTCTGGGAAGCTTATGAATTAATGATTCTTTTTTAAAATTTTTATTGTGATTTGGCTGAAAGTTTACAGAGCAAATTCATTTTCCATAGTTATTCATTCTCATTTTGTCTCATGACATTGACTACGATTTTCCACAGTGTAACAGCTCTCCTCCCACTTCCTCCCCATAGTTACCTCTTCCCTATATCCTTCTCTCTTATGGACTCCTGCCCCTCAAGCTGTCTCCTTGTGCATACACTGCCCATCTATTCTCCCAGCATTGATCTGTCCAATGGATGTATCTACCTAATGTAAATGTTCAGCTCATATGCTTGTCTTTTATTTGGCTGGAAGTCACAGGTGTAGGTTTGATTCCAGACCTGAAGGGCAGCTAGGGGGCCTTAGTCTCAGGAGTTTCACCAGGCTCTATCAGAGCAGCAAACCTGGTCCTTTTTTTTAAAAAAGAAAAAAAAAATATTTTAATTAATTTATGATCCTTAAGCAAGAGAATACACCAGAGTCTTCTGGGGTTATTTATTTATTTTTAAAAATTCTTTCCAAATTCACTCAGTAATTCCCTCTTTCCAGAGGACTGGCGTGGACCTTTTAGAAAAACTCTCAGAATAACTTAAGAATAACCCTCACTTAAGAACTACTGCTCTAATGCACATATTGTATTGTGGTTATTGATTCTACAAGAATAGAAGATTGATTTTGAGGGCAAGAGAGAGCAACTTAGTCTCAAAGTATTTTTCCACCCATAGGATCCATTTGCCCCTAATTCTATGAAAATGAACAAGTCACTAATCATCTATGAGTCATAATTTACTCATTTGTTAAATGGGCATGATATTAATAGCCTTATATCTATTTCCTGGGACTTTGGGGAGGATGTTTAATTGAGCATATGTCCACCTAGTATTTGTTAAGTGCAGGTGGCTGTTATGGTCAAGAGAGGATTAAAATGAATGTACCTATTGTTTCCAAGAGATTTATAGATGTGAAAATTTAATCATAGCAAAAAACCAAAACCAAATGCACTGCCTTGGAGTCGGATCTGACTCATAGAGACCCCTCCTCAGGTTTCCGAGGTGGTATCTCTAAGGAAGTAGATTGCTCAGTCTTCCTTCTGAGGAGTGGCTGGTGGGTTTGGACCACCAGCTTTCTGGTTAGCTATCAAATGCCTTAAGGCACTAAGCCACCAGAGCTCCTAAATTTACCTGTTGTTGTTGTTATTTGCCCTCAAGTCGACCCGACTCATAGCAACCCCTCGTTGGGATTCCGAGGCAGTATCACTAGTGAAGTAGAATTTAATATGTTATGCACATGTTTAGAAAGGGTGTGGGGGGCAAAATGAGTAACTTACTTGCTTAGATTGTTTGGATTAATGTTAGGAAACAATGGTGAGGTCAGATCACTTAAAGCCATGAATGTCATTCTGAGTTGTAATTTTTTGGTGGGCAAGGGGGAGCCATAGCAGCATTGTGAGTTGATGAATAAGATGGTCCAAAGGGTTTAGAGAGATGGTTATTTTATATAGCGCATGGATTAGTATGAATGGAAAAGTGGAGGTAGCAAGAGAAGTTAGAAGGCCAGAGTGGTAACATACATTTGAAGTGGATGAGAAGTATTATCAGCACCTCTTTCTATCTGTGGCAAGAAGGCAAAGAAGGTGGCAAAGGATAGGCATTAGGCTGACTAACTGGGTTAATGATGTTGCACAAAAGGGTTCTGAGAAACAATGCAAATCTAAGTAGCCACCAGGAAGCCCCATCTGAAGCTCTACCTATTCACTTCACATCTTGTTTTCAAAGTGTTTTCTAGGGAGTGTGCCCTGAAGAAGCCTTGAGGACATGGATATGGGGCAATACTGGGAGTGAAGTCCAGTGGGTAGAAGATGATGTCCATCTCCTCTCTCTCTACCCACCTGTCTCTTGCCCCACTGCAAAAAAAAAAAAAAAAAAAAAGCATCCTGGCAAAGTGCTCAAAGTCTTGCAAGCCCAATTCCCTGGGTTCAGAATCAGTTATGCTATCTTGGGCAAGGTAGTTTATCTTTCTGTAATGCAGTTTCTTCATTGGAAAAACAGAGATAATTATAATGATAATAATAATGTCCATTTCATACTGTTATTATAGGGATGAAATATTAAGCCATTAGAAGTGTCTGGCACACAATAACCCCTATGTATTTGTAAAAAATTAAAAATATATGTTCTATATGTAGACTTCATGTTGTTGTCATTAGGTGTTGTCGAGTTGTCTCTGACTCATAGCAACCTCTTATAAAACAGAACGAAACACCACCCAGTCCTGTGCCAGCTCCATGATCCCTACTATATCTGAGCCCTTCACTGTGGCCACTGTGTCAATACATCTTGTTAAGGGCCTTCGCTTTTTCTTCTTTGACCCTGCACTTTACCAAGCATGACATCTTTCTCCAGAGAATGATCCCTTCTGACAACATGACCAAAGTAGGTGAGATGAAGTCTAGCCATTTTTGCTGCAAGGAGCATTCTCACTGTATTTCCTGCAGGACAGATTTGTTAGTTCTTTTAGCGGGCCATGATACTTTCCGCATTCTTCACCAACACCACAACTGAAAAGCATCAACTCTTCTTTGGTTTTCCTTATTCATTGTCCAGCTCTCACATGCATATGAGGTGATTGAAAACACTATGGCTTGGGTTAGATGCACCTTAGTCTTCAAAGAGATATCTTTGCTCTCCAGCACTTGAAAGAGGTCTTTTGCAACAGATTTGCCCAATTCAATACATCTTTTGATGTCTTGATTTTTGCTTTCATTGATTTTGATTGTGGAACCACACAATATGAAGTCTTTGACAATTTAAGTCTCTTCTCCATCTATTGTGATGCTGCTTATTGGTCCAGTTGTGAGGATTTTTGTTTTCTTTATGTTGAGGTGTAATCCATACTGCAGACTGTAGTCTTTAATCTTAATTAGTAAGTGCTCAAGTCATCCTCACTTTCAGCAACCACAATTGTGTCATCTGCATATCTCACGTTGTTAATGAGCCTTCCTCCAATCTTGATTCCACATTCTTCTTCATATAATTCAGCTTCTCAGATTATTTGTTTAGCATACAGATTGAATAAGAATGGTGAAAGGATGGGATCTCTGGTGGCGTAGTGCCTAAGGCATATGACTGCTAACCAGAAGGCTGGTGGTTCAAACCCACCAGCCATTCCTTGGAAGGAAGATTGGACAATCTACTTTCGTAGTGATACTGCCTCAGAAACCCAAGGAGGGGGTCACTGTAAGTCAGATTCAACTTGACAGCAGCGAGTTGGTGAAAGGATACAACCCTGATGCATTCCTTCTTGATTTTAACCCATGCAATATTCCCTTGTTCTGTTCTAACAACAGCCTTCTAGTCTACATACCATTTCCTCATGAGCACAATTAAGTGTTATATTATCCATAATTTGTTATGATCCATACAACCAAATGCCTTTACAAAGTTAATAAAACACAAATAAACATCTTTCTGGTATTCTTTGCTTTCAGCCATCTGACATCAGCAATGATATCCCTCATTCTACGTCCTCTTCTGAATCCAGCTTACATTTCTGGAAGTTCTCTGTCAATATACTGCTGCAACCATTTTTTAATTATCTTCAATAAGATTTTATTTGTGTGTGATATCAATGATATTATTTGATACTTTCCATATTCTGTGGGATCACCTTTCTTTGGAATGGGTACAAATATGGATCTCTTCCACTCAGTTGACCAGGCAATTGTCTTCCAAATCTATTGGCATAGCTGAGTGAGTGCCTCCAGTGTGGCATCTGTTTGTTGAAACATCTCAATAGGTATTCCATCAATTCCTGGAGCCTTGTTTTTTTTTTTTTTTTTTTTTTAACAATTTCTTCAGTGTGGCTTTGGCTTTTTCTTTCAGTACCATTGGTTCTTGATTATATGCCACCTCCTGAAATGGGTGATCATCTACCAAATCTTTTTAGTATAGTGACTGTGTATTCCATCCATCTTCTTTTGATTATTAATGGATGTTTATGGCTGTTTCTTCTCATCTTGAGACATGCCACCTCTGCAAATGGAAGTCCTGAAAGCTTTACTCTGTCTGCATTGTTATGGTCAGCTGTACTCTGAGCAGACAGTTCTTCCCCACTCATATTTTGAGTGTCTTGCTACCTGAGGGACTCATCTTTTGGCACTATATTGGACAATGTTTCAGGGCTATTCATAAAGTTTTCTAGTAATATATCAGACAGTGTTTCATTGTTATGCATTGCTTTGGGAAGTGGATAGCCTCTTCCTTCTTTTGAGTCTGTCTTAGTATGGAAACTCCACTGAAACCTGTCCACCATGGGTAACCTTACTGGCATTTGAAACACTGGTGTCATAGCCTCCAGTCTCACCAAGACACTTAAGCCACCACAGTACAACAAACTAACAGAAAGTTTGTCTCCCTAGTTGTTCCAAACTGCTCCACTCATTTCCTGGTCTCCTGTGTCCTGCTCACTTACCTGGCATGCTGCAGGATGAGCCACACATGTAAACACCTGCCTTCCACTGCTCCTGTCTGGCTTACTGCAGTTTTGCTTCCAGGGTACTTCCACACACACACAATCATTTTCTGCTGCTCCGAGGTGGCTTACTGAGGCCTTGTCCCTGGGGTGTCACCACACATGCAAACACCTACCTTCTGCTGGTCACAGGCTGGCTTACTGGTAGACTTCATGTGTATTGTATTGAAAAAATTATGGTACAAAAATATTGAAAACCAGAAGTCCCTATGTTGTGAAAATGTTTAATCACTTGACTACTTGCCAGAAGTTTGGTAGTTTGAACTCATCCAGTGGCACCTGGTGATCTACTTCCAAAATGTTACAGCCTTGAAAACCCTGTATAATAGTTCTGGTCTCTACACATGGGGTCTCCATGAGTTGAAATTGAGTAGATAACAATATCAAAGATACAAAAATGTTGCAAACCATTAATTTCAACTAAAGATTGACCAACTTGGATTTGTTTTCTAAAGCTGGACACCTGTGATGGATGTAACTAACCAATCTGACTATCTCTGTCTGCTTTTTAATTTTCTTGGTGCCTAGGACATATCTTCCCACACCTTATCTCCCAGAATAAAGTGTTCATCAAAATAATTTTAATTCTCAGCTCTGAAGTTGAAGCAGTTGATGACTGGAATCTAACTACAAAAAATGTTTTATTTTATATAGGGCTGAAATCTTTAAGGACATTAATTAGTAGTTAAGACCTTCTCAGATCTGGGCTCTTCCAGAAGAAGAGATTCAAAGAGAATGAGGGATTTGACCCAAGAGAGACTCTTCATTGCTGGTTTGGAAAATGGAGGGGGCCATATGGGAAGGAATGCAGGTGGCCTCTAGGACCTGAGAGCCAGCAAGGAAACAGGAACTTCAATCCTACCACCCAAAGAACTGAATTTTGCCACAACCATGTAAGCTTGGAAGAGGACTTAGAGTGGCAGATGAGAACGCAGCTTGATTTCAGCCTTGTGAGAACTAGAACAGAGAACACCCTGTGCCCAGACTCCTGGCCCAAGGAAATTGTGAGACAATAAGTGAGTGTTGTTTTTTAGCCACTAAGTTCGTGGTGATTTGTTATGCATAAACAGAACACTAGCACATTCTCTCTAGTCCAGAGCACATGTGAGGCTTCTCAAGACACAAATCCAACTATCTTAACTCTACCTACCTGTGGTTGGTGAGGTAGTTGGTTTTCTTAACAAACATCTCCATGCAAGAGTACATCTTAGTATAGCATCCACTGCATCTGGGGTCTGTACTCCTTAGCTGAAAATGAGCCTTGTTGGGAAAAACACATCAGTGTTCTACAAAGACCAGTGTGGAACATCAGCTCCCCTGACCCTTGAAGATGTTCTAGATGGAATTGTTATTTCCTTCTCCAGTGTACAGATGCAAGGTGGAATTCCATGCATGCTTCATCACAACTCCCTCATCTCAGAATCCATCCACATAAGGGAAATAAATGTGAAAAGGAAGCTTCTATGGGACTCACATTGTAAAAGAATATCTTGTTTGTAGGTCAGGTGGAAGGAAGTGCCCCACTATCCTTCAACTCTAATGCCATCTACAAGACAAACAGATTCTCTTTACATTCTTGTTTTGGAAATTTTTAGGGCTTCAAACAAGTGCAGAATTTACTGAGCTGCCATAAAATTCTATCCTTGGCTGACTCTTAAGGTTAAGCAAACTAAAGGACACTTTGCTAGCTGTTTCTTCACAATCAGGCAAACTTTACTATCTAGCTAGAGTTCAGTTTGTTGGCTAATTTTCTGTTCACTGGAAAAACTCCAAGTTGTCCTACATATACATAAACAGCAATAGGGTAGAGAAGCAATGCCCTATCACCTCACTTGCTACCCTAAGTTTAGACACACACACACACACACACATACAAAAGACCAGGTAGAATTTTTTTTACCCCCCCAGCACAGGTGATTAATCATGGATAGAGGCAGGCTCTCAGTTGAAAGTCAGCGGGGCATAGCACCAGCCATCTGTTTTGCATTAGGTATTGCTGAAATGCCAGTGGCCTGAAACCATTTAGAAAACGCAGCCTCCATGCCCTCTATCCCTTTCTCTGCCTCTTTCCGCATCTCCAGCTGGTTACCAAGTGCCAAAATACTAAGGAAACAGCAGCTAGCTCCGTCCTCCTCAATGCCAAGATCCTTCAATGCTGGGGCCCCTCTGATGATGCATTGTAAGTGGCAGTCTCTGTGGACTCCTCTTGTATTCATTGAGGGACTACAGAGGGACAAAAATAAGGACATGTTGTTACTAATTTTAGGAGATTATTCCATTATAGGAGACCAGTGAGTTTTGTACTCACTAAATTCTCCACTGAAATAGATGCGGAGAAATATGAACTGACCTTTTAAAACTTATTGCTTAATTATCATTTTTTCTTTGTTCTGCTCACAATCTTTTTCAGTGTTCCCAATATCTTCCTCAGAGAAGACCTAGAATTCTACGTGAAGATTAAATCTCAGCCAGAGTAGCAGCAGTGTAAGTGTAATGATAAGGATGGAGAGGTGTAATTTGCAGTACAGAACAGTGTGTGTTGAAGAAAAGCAACATTTTATGAGAGACATTTGTGAATGTATCTCATGTCAAATATAAACAGAAGGAAAGTGAGAAAATGCCTCTCTTGAGCGCTGATTGCTGTCACCCAGTATATTCCTTTCTTCTCTCCCCTCAAAGCCCTAAATCTTCCTACTTAGGCACTCCCATTTTTAAACCTATCAAACTCAAGTGTAAAAATATGTGTGCCCTATTCCAGGGAACAGAACAAAGGTCCAAGGTCACAGCTGGAAGGCTCTAGAGCCACTTTCTCCAAGCCCACTTTGGGTTAGAAGCAAGGGTCAATACCTCACCTGGCAATGTCATGATATAATTTTACAAATGATCAGGGTGAATAAAATAATCAATGTAAAAGGATTTAAAAAATGTGGTATGGTTGTGTTTTTGTGTGAGAATGCATAATATTTCACTCCCATTCTCTTATTCTTTATCTAAGCTTTCTCTCCAGAACGTAATGAAAAAAATTATCCAGGGTCGTAAATTAATGAAGTTGTTTTTGGAAAGAAATAGAAAAATTATTCAATTCCTTTTAAAAAAAATCATTGTTAGGGCACAGAATGAATTAACTGAAACAAATTTTCCTATAGATATAACCACAGAAGCTTTTATTGTTTCCAAAATGCTTAAAGTGATGAAATGCTTAAAGTGATTGCTATTGAGCAGGATCATCTTTTCATATTAACTCAACATTTATGTGAGGTCTCTCCAGTTTTGTTTCTCTACCTGGACTCAGAATCTTCTCTCATGTCTGGTTCCTCGACTAGTCAAGGGCTGGGTGCTAATGTGATGAATATCAGAGGCTCAATCTCTGTTCAAACCTATTTTAGTCTACAGTCCCAAAAGAAGAGTATAATTCAAGAAAAAAAAAAAAAATCCAATTCATATAAGTAGCCTAAGTGTCCATGTTTTTGAATTGTAATTTTAGATTTTCTGATTATAATGCCATTTTCTGTCTCATTATACACCCTCATTCCAAAAAAAATATGTCTAGAATGTCTCTAAGTATGTTATAATTTTCAACAATATGCATCCTTCCTTGTTCTGATCTGACTTCTACAGCTGTTTCAATTACATGTCATTTTAATTTCTTCTGGGACAGCATTATCTTCAGGGTACACTTTGTGCTTCTAGAAAGTGAACAGCATTGGAGAATTTAGTATAACTATAATTATAATGACATCAATACCTGCCATGTGCCTAAGACTAAGTTTTGTGAAAATGAAGGCAGAAATGGTTGTAATAAAAGCCAGACGAGTAGCCCTAAGAGTCTCTATAAAAGGAAAGGAAATCTGTTGTCACTCTTCTGGACTTTATTTTTCCTTTTGTTTTAGCTACTTTTATTCTATTCCAATTCAAGAGTTTATTTACAAAATGGAAAGACTGGGAAAGTGTTTAAAATATATGTCTTCTTACTGTATATATCCGTCAGAAAGCTGGAGAATGAATGTCTTGGATGGAGATTAAGTACTATGGCAAAGACTGGCAAAACTATTCACCAAACCCACTCCATCTTCCCGAGCATATAGTTAACTTCATTTCCCAGGCTCCTTTGTGGTTACACAAGGTCATGTGACTACATTTGGCCAATGGAACAGGGGCAGAAATAAAATGTACTTTTCCAGGTATGGCCCATGAAAACATCACCCATAATGCTCCATGCTCTTTAGACTTCTGGCAGCAAAATTGGAAGCCATATATTGAAGCTGGAAGAGTCAACAAGATGGAAGGAGGTTGGCTTCCTGGAAGAAAATGACCTTCCAAGTAAGAACATCCATTTTGGACATTATATGAGCAAAAAATAAATTTCTGTTGAGCTAAACCACTGGTAAGTTGGGTTTGTCTGTTACAGAAACTAAAAAACAAAAACAAAACAAAACAAAAAACCAATCTCACTGCCATTGAGTCATTTCCAACTCATAGCAACCCGCACTGGGTTTCCAAGTCTGTAAATCTTTATAGAAGCAGATTGCTTCTTCTTTCTTCCATGGAGCAGCTTGTGGGTTTGAACTACTGATCTTCTGATTAGAAGCCAAATGCCTTAACCACAACACCCTCAGAGCCCCTTGTTACAGTAACTAATTCATTTTAATTAATACAACCCACATAAAGAGGGACAACACAGAAACTTTTAAGAATTAAAAATCCTAATGCTCCTCTACCTTTCATTAGCTGTATGGTGTAAAGGAAAAGCCTAATTTTTCCATGGAAATTTAGTATCTCAACCTCTTTTTTTACTTGTCACCAAGTTATGGAAACATGGAGCTTCCTGACTGAAAATACCATAAGTGCAAATCATCATTAAAATGGGGTAGGGAAGGGAGAATGGAAAATACCATTTAGATACTTAAGAATCAGCTTTAATAATAAAAAAAAAAACTCACTGCTGTTGAGTCGATTTGACTCATAGTGACCCCTCCTTGGGTTTCCGAGGCAGTATCTCTATGGAAATAGATCGCACAATCTTCTTTCTGAGGGGTGTCTGGTGGGTTTGACCCTCTAGGCTTCTGGTTAGCAGTCAAATGCCTTAGGCACTATGCCACCAGAATCAATTTACCTTCTCTATTTTAGAAATACACTTCGACTCAGGCAGAGAGGATTAGTTGATGCCCATTCCTTGCTGATTACTGTATATGTTGTTGTTGTTGTTGTGTGCCGTCGAGTCGGCCCCGACTCATAGCGACCCCTCCTTGGGTTTCCGAGGCAGTATCACTACGGAAGTAGGATTGCCCAACCTTCCT
>NW_006921745.1:592010-593259 GCF_000298275.1 Orycteropus afer afer | reverse complement strand
TTTTTTTTTTTTTTTAAGTAGTACTGGAAGATGAATCCCTCAGGTTGGAAGGCACTCACAATCTGACTAGTGAAGAGCTGCCTTCTCAAAGTCGTGCTGACCTTAATTACATGGATAGAGTAAAGCTTTCAGGACCTTTGTTTGCTGATGTGGGATTATTGAAAATGAGAAGAAAAAGATGCAAAGATCCATTGATATTCAGAAAATAGATTGTGCAAAGTATGAATATAGGAAAATTGGAACTGTCAAAAATGAAATAGGATGTATAAAGTTCAATATCCTACGTATTAGTAAACTGAAATGGACCACTGCTGTCCATTTTGATTGGACAATTATATGGTCTACTATGCTGGAAATGACAATGTGAAGAGGAATGGTGTCACATTCATTGCCAAAAAGAACATTTCAAGGTCTATCTTGAAGAACAACACTGTCAAGGGCAGGACAATATCCATATACCTACAAGAAACATCATTTAATATGACTATTAGTCAAATTTACACACCAACCACTAATGCCAAAGGTGAAGAAATTGAAGATTTTTACCAACTTCTGCGGTCTGAAATTGACCAAACATGCAATCAAGATATGTTGATTATTACTGGTGATTGTTGTTGTTGTTGTTGTTTGCCATCGAGTCGACCCCGACTCATAGCAACCCCTCCTTGGGTTTTCGAGGATTACTGGTGATTGGAATGCAAAAGTTGGAAACAAAGAAGAATTACCAATAGTTGGAGTATATGGCTTTGGTGATAGAAATGATGCTAGAGATCACATGATAGAATTTTGCAAGACCAATGACTTATTCATGACAAATATCTTTTTTTCTTTTTGAGCTCTACTGCATCTTTGTTGAGTTTTTTCCAGTTGTTCTGTCTTTCATTGAAAGTAGTGTATTAAAGTCTCCTACTATGATTGTGGAGTCATCTATTTGCCTTTTCAACCCTTTTAAAAAAGTCTGATTTATGTATTTTAGGGCTTTTTCATTAGGGTCTAAAGATATTTATTATGGTTATATTTTCTTGTTCAATTGATCCTTTAATCATCAGATAATGTCCTTCCTTGTCTCGTAAGGTGGTTTTTGTCTTAAAGTCAATTTGATCAGAAATTAATATTGCCACTCCTGCTCTTTTACGGTTGCCATTTGCTTGATGTATCTTTTTCCAACCTTTGATTTTTAGTCTATTTTTGTCTTTGTCTCTAAGGTATGTCTCTTGTAGACAGCATATTGATGGATTTTGTTTTCTTA
>NW_006921745.1:577402-591368 GCF_000298275.1 Orycteropus afer afer | reverse complement strand
TTTTGCTGGGTATATAATTCTTGGTTGAAAAGTTTTCTCTTTCAGGTATTATATATACCATCCCATTGCCTTCTTGCTTGCATAGTTTCTGCTGAGAAATCAGAGCTTATTCTTACTAGTTGTCCTTTGTAAGCAACTTTTTGTTTTTCCCATGCTACTTTTAGGATTCTGTGTTTGTCTTTGGTTTTGATGAGTTTGATGATGATATGGCTTGGTGATTTTCTTTTGGGGTCTGTCCTATTTGGGGTTCACTGGACTTCCTGAATGGATACATTCTCATCTTTCATCATATCAGGGAAGTTCTCTTCCAAAACATCTTGGAAAATATTCTCAGTGGTTACATTTTTCTCTTCCTGTTCTGGAATTCCAATTTCATGTAGGTTATTCCTTCTGATGGTATCCCACATGAACCTTAGGTTTTCTTCATTTTGTTTTGATCTTTTTTTCTGATTGATCCCTTTGCAAAGAAGTATTCAGGTATTTGTCTTCAATCTCATTAATTCTGTCTCCCATTGCATCAATTCTACTTCTTTGCCCTTTCAATGTGTTATCTATTTCTGACAATTTAGTGTTAATCTTCTGGATTTCTGTGTGTAGATTTAGAAACATTTGTAAATTTTCATTTATATTGTCATTTTGTTCTTGAATTTTCTTCCAAAATTCTTCTAGGGTTTTGTCTGTGTTTTCCTTGGTTTGTCTCTCAATCCTTTGAAGATACCTAAATATAATTATTTTTAATTCCTTATCAGAGAGTTCCAATGCTGCTTCTTCCTCAGGGATGTGTTCTGGGTCTGTATCTTACTCCCTTGTTTCTACCACTTTATCTTGCTTCTTTGTGTGGGCTGTTATGGTCTGTTGTCTCTGAGACATTGTGATGTTGTTGTATTTAGATCTCTGTTAACTGTGAAGAGCAGCTAAGGGTGAGTCAGGCTCTTCTTGGTGGTTTTTTATCATAAGCCCATTGGTGGAGAAAGAGGTGGTGACTCTCACTCAGTAAGTGAAGCTACAAGAGATGTGGACATAGTTGTGTCATATGGGGACTGTTGCTGTCTTCCACTCAGTTAAACAAAAATAAATATTGAATAATAATCAAAAAAGTAAAAGCAAATGGACAAAAAACACACCATGTAATCACACAGGAACAGTAACCAAAAAAGAGAAAAGGGAAAGAAACAAAAATAAAACAAAACAAAAACACCACAATATCTGGGGAGAGGACAATAAGAGAAAAAAGGTAGAGAAAGATAATAATGAAGAAAAAATTGGAAAAAAGCAAAAGGAAAAACAAAGAATGGGGTTAACCACAAGAAAGAAAAAAAATTAGAACGAGGATCAGGGAAAAGAAAAAAAAGCTTAAAACTAGAACCTGGGAAGGGAAGAATAAAGAATGATAATAAAAATGACAAAGGTAATAGTAATAGTAGTAGTTTTAAAACAGACAAAAGCAAACAAACTAAAAAAAAAGAAAAAAGAAAAAATAATAATCTGGACAGAGCAGGGCAGGCTCTGTTGGAGCACACAGACTTGGATAGAATTCCTGCCAGTTTAGAAGGTGGGTGGGAGTGAGGGATGGCCACATCTCTGTTTACCAAGAGGGTGTGAGATATAAGAGTAACCAGGGAAATGTTGCACCTTTCCAGTAGTCTGGAATGTTCTTGAGCTTCCCAGCAAGTGGACCCTGTTCTTAAGTCTCTGGAATCTGGGAGAATGCTGTCACTTTAAATATCCAAAATGGTCAAGTCACTTGTAAACATTCAAAATGGCTTCCCCCTTGGACAGGCAAAAGTCCACAGGTCAGCCCACTGTTCTCTTCACTGCTTCTCCTTTTATTCCCCAGCCACCAGAGCAGTCCTCCATGAGTCCCTGTCTAGCAGGGCTGATTTTTAGGTTAATTCTTAGGTACTACCACTACTCTTCAATATCCAAGCTGTCTGTGCTGTTAGGATCGCTGCCAGACCGCAGCTCCGTATGTCTCCTTTTTTGGTGTTTTCATGCAAATTCTTCTGCTAGTTGGAGTTTAGTCCACTTCTATATCCTGTCCTTCAAAGCTCAGGAGTCCAGGATTATCTTATGTATCTGTGTTAATTGGTTCCCCTTTTCTTTGTGCAGTCTTTCTACTTATTCTACCATCTACTGGAACCTGGCAAATAACTTTTTCAAGCAACATAAAAGGTGACTATACATGAGGATCTGACCAGATAGAATACACTGGAATCAAATTGACTATATTTGTGGAAATAAATGGTGGAGAAGCTCAATATCATTAGTCAGAAGAAGGCCAAGAGCTGACTGTGCAACAGACCATCAATTGTTCATATGCAAATTTAAATTGAAGCTGAAGAAAATTAAAACTAAAACGAAAAGCTTAAGTTCAAGCTTGAGTATATCTTGTGTGAATTTAGAGACTATCTCAAGAATAGATTTAATTCATTTAACCATAATGACCAAAAACCAAATGAGTTGTGGGATGATATCAAGGGCATCAGACATGAAGAAAGCCAAAGGTCATTAAAAAAGACATGAAAGAAAGACTAAAACGGGATGTCAGAAGAGACTACAAAACTTTCTCTTGAATGTAGAGTAGCTAAAGTGAATGGAAGAAATAATAAAGTAAAAGAGCTGAACAGAAGATTTAAAAGGGTAGCTTGAGAAATAAAATAAAGTACTACAATGAAATGTGCAAAGACCTGGAGTTAGAGAACCAAACAGGAAGAACATGCTGGATATTGCTCAAGCTGAAACAACTATAGAAAAAATTCAAGCCTTCGGTTGCAATATTTAAGGCTTCTATGTGCAAAATGTTGAATGACACAAGAAGCTCAAAAGAAGATGGAAGGAATACACAGAGTTACTGTACCAAAAAGTGACATAGAATCACTGTACCAAAAAGAAATATTTGTACATTCAAACATTTTAAGAGGTAACATATGATCAAGAGTTGATGGTACTGAAGGAAAAAGTCTAAGTTGCACTGAAGGCATTGATAAAAAACAAGGATCCAGGAAATGGTGGGCTACTCATTGAGATGTTTTAACAAATGGCTGCAATACTGGAAATGCATTTCATCTATGCCAAGAAATTTGGAAGACAGCTATCTGACCAATGGACTGGAAGAGATCCATATTTGTACCCATTCCAAAGAAAGGTGATCCAACAGAATGCAGAAATTCTTGAACAGTATCATTAATATCACATACATATAAAATTTTGCAGAAGATAATTAAAAAAAAACTGTTGCAGTAGTACAAACCAAAAAAAAAAAAGAAAAAATACTCATTGCCATTGAGTCAAATCTGACTCATAGCAACCCCCATTCAGTTTCCAAGGCTGTGAATCTTTATAGAAGTAGATTGCCATATCTTTCTCCTACAGAACAGCAAGTGGGTTTGAACAGCCAACTTCTAGTTAGCTAAATGCCTTACCAAATATACCACCAGAGCTTGTTACAGGGAACTACAAATAGTTGTAGCCAGATTCAGAAGAGGATGTGGATTTTGCTAATGGACATTGCTAATGTCAGATGGATCTTGCCTGAAAGCACAGAATACCAGAAAGATGTTTATTTGTGTTTTATTGACTACACAAAGGTATTTACCTTGTGCATCATAACAAATTATGGATAACTTTGCAAAGAATGAGAGTGTAAGAACACTTAATTGTGCTTATGTGGAACATGTACACAGGCCAAGAGTAAGTTGTTCAAACAGAACAAGGGAAACTGCATGGTTTAATATCAGGAAAGGTGTGTACCTTTCACCATACTTATTCAATCTGTATACTGAGCAAGTAATCCAAGAAGCTGGAATATATGGAGAAGAATTTGGCATCAGAGTTGGAGGAAGAATCATTAAAATCCTGCAAAATGCATTCTGACAGTGAGAGGATCTGAATTAGTCACTGATGAAGATCAAAGGCTATACCTTTTGGTATGGATTACATCTGAACATAAAAAAAGAAAAAAGAAAAATTCTTACAACTAGACCAATAGGCAGCATCATGAGAAACAGAAAAAAATGAAGTTGTCAAGGATTTCATTTTACTTGGATCCATAATTAATGCCCATGGAAGCAGCAGTCAATGAATCAAACAACATATTACATTGGGCAAAACCACAGCAAAAGAACTTTTTGAAGTGTTAAAAAGCAAAGATGTCACTTTGAAGACTAAGGTGTGGCTGACCCAAGACATGATATTTTCAATTGCTTCATATGCATGTAAATGCTGGACAATGACTAAGGGAGACTGAAGAAGAATTGATGTCTTTGAATTATGCTATTGGTGAAAATTATTAAATATACTGTGTACTATGAGAAGAACAAGCAAATCTATCTTCGAATAATTACAGACAGAGTGTTCCAGAGATTTCGTCTCATGTACTTTGGGCATTTTATCAGGGGAGACTAGTTCTTGGAGAAGGACATCATCATGCTTGGTAAAATAGAGGGTTACTGGAAAAGAGAAAGGTCCTCAATGAAATGGACTGACACAGTGGCTGCATCAATGTGATCAAATATTGCAACGTTCATGAGGATGGCACAGTACTGGACAGCATTGTGTTCTGTTGCAAGTAGAGTCACTATGGGTTGGAGCTGACTCAACAGCACCTAATAAAAGCAGATCATAGGATGTGAATAAAGCAACTCATTTATCAAAAGAATAGAAAAGATTTTCTAGATTTTGGTGCATGCATGCATCTACTTCTTGAAGTGATTATAACTCCAGCATTTGAAACAAAGTAATTCTATAGGCAGTCTCCAAAGAAATGATGCTGTCATTGTTTACAAATGGTGATAAGATTGCAAGGCTTGTCCAGGAAATCTGCTTGACCCCAAATGCAGACATTCAGAACCCATTCATTCACATATTTAATGCTTAGGGTACTATTAATTAACTAATTATTACCTATTTGGAGAGCTGGGTTTTGGGGGAAGATGTGAAATAACATAATAGAAGAGAAAAACTGCAGGATACTGGAAGAAGGAAGGGTTATTTTCTCACTGGGACCACTAGGATAGGGCTTACAAAGCTGAAAGAAGAGCTCAGGAGATAAATGTGTTCAATGGCTTGTGGGAAGAAATGAGGGCCTTCCAGACAGGAAATACCATCAAAATGCATCAGGCAGGTACAAATGCCTGGGGAATAGCTGGTAAGACGTAGTTCAGTCAGTCAGTCAGCAGATAATAAGTTTGGAGATAGTGTCTCTATTCTCATGGTCCATGTATTCTCTTGAGGAAGACAGACAATAAACAAATGCACAAATTCAGGTGGCAATAGAGCTTTGGGGAAAAAAATGCAGGATAAGAAAATAGAGTAATACAAGGGAAGGGGAGAGAGTTTTCAGAAAGAGTGGTTAGGGATGGCTCTTTGGGTTGATGGCAGAACTAGAGCAGTCACTTTGACATGAACCTCCATTCCAAGCTGTTCTGAATCTAGACTTAATCTGGGCCCACGTTTATCATTATATATTTTTCACTTACCTATGTTTTTAAATAGATGTGAATTTCTTTATCTAACAGACTACATGCTCCTTTTTCTTTTGCCTGTTCTTTTTTGTGTAGATAGCAATCATTTATTCCCATTGATTTTCTCAGTAAATAGAAGCAGGAATTTTGCTATGAAGAGACAGAACTCTTTTTTAATTTTAGAATAAACAACATCACTGTTAATAGTGATACTATATTTGCTAGTACGGTTAGGGTTGGGGATGGTAATTGGGGAGTGAAACCAAATGTACATGAACTGTTGAATGTAAAACAAATTCTGCTCTGTAAATTTGCACCCAGAGCACAATAATAAAAAATTACAAATAATAAATAGTGATACTATAATATATTATTATTATTATTATTATAGTATCACTATTTTTTTTTAGTGATACTGCCTTGGCAACCCAAGGAGGGGTTGCTATGAGTCAGGTCCGACTCAATGGCACATAACAACAACAACAACTATAATATAATCAGAAGTGGATTTAAAAACAAATCACCTCCTGTTCAGGAGTAGGAAGTTTTACCCTGGAGGATGATTCCAAACCAAAAACCAAACTCAATGCTGTGGAGTTGGATCCAACTCATAGTGACCCCTCCTTGGGTTTCCAAGGCAGCATCACTGCAGAAGTAGATTACCCAACCTTCCTTCTGAGGAGTGGCTGGTGGGTTTGAACTGCCAGCCTTCTGGTTAGCAGTCAGATGCCTTAGACACTACCCCACCAGAGCTCTCTAGAGCATGACACTCAAAGGAAAAGAGAAGAGTAATCCCATTAGTGGAAGACCCTTATTTCCTAGCCCTTCTCAAGGCAGCATGGCATATATAAACAGAACTCCCAGAGTAACATGTTCCCCACAGATGGAATGTTTTGAATACTTTTCAAGTGGCCCATGAAATAAAACATTTGGTGCGAGGAGGCCCTCTGTTGGTGAGGATTTCTTTTTGATATTTCCTCCTCGGAACATAAGCAGATAACATTTTTTACTTTATAAAAGGCAAAGAAAACCATGCTTGAGGACAAATTCTTTGTACCACTACAATGGCCAAGGGCATTTAGCTTTCATTTATCGACTCAATTTCTCTATCCTTCTCTTATTGGCCTTCTTGCTGAAGTCCACTAAAGTCTGGGTTACCATATTCTGATAGGCTTGTATTTTCTATACTGAAAGAGCAGAATTGAGATAATCATATGAATAATATCTAACTTTGATTGATAATATCTAAGATGTTTGAGAAAGGGTAATCACAAAACAATGGTTATTTGTGTTCTCTTTTTGTAGCACGAATCCATGCATACTGGATACAGAAAACATTAAATTAAAAAGAAAATACCCACTGTTGTCCTGTCCTAAAGAGCTCTGGTGGTGTGGGATTAAGGCATTTGGCTGCTAACTAAGAGGTAGGTGGCTTGAACCCCCTAACCACTCTGCTGAGGAAAGATGGGGCAGTCTGCTTCTGTTCAGATTTATAGCTTTGGAAACCCAACAGGGGTCACCATGAGTCAGAATCAGTTCAGCTTTATTCTTAGAAAATAATAACTTATTATTCCATCTTAATTTTACCATTAGTTCTCCCAACCTATAGTACTATACATACACATTGTCACCTAGAAACTCGTTCTGTTTAAGGACAGAGAGGGAAAAGAGTAACTGTGAAAAAAAATAGAGAATTATATTTTTCCTAACGCTATTGTTTAAGTATAAAATATTTTATTATCAATGATGCAAGTGTATTCTACTGAAATTGGATACTCTATGTTAAGAATGACATATTGCACTGGGCAAATTTAAAGTGTTAAATGGTAAAGATGTCACTTTGAAGATTAAGGTATACCTGATCTAAGCCATGGTATTTTCATTAGCCTCATACGCATGTGAAAGCTGGACAATTAAAAAGGAAGACCTAAGTAGAATTGATACATTTGAATTGTGGTGTTAGTTAAAGAATGTTGAATGTACCATGGACTTCTGGAAGAACAAACAAATTTATCCTGGAGAAAGTACAGTAAGCATGCCCCTAGAAGTTAGAATGGCAAGACTGTCTCTTGTACTTTGGTCATGTTATTAGAAGGGACCAGTACTTGGAGTCAACAAAAAACAGGAGACCTTCAATAAGACACAGTGGCTTCAATGATGATGAAGTCAAGTTGAATTATAGTTCAATTCCCCATCCTGTCTATAACCATCCCTTACCCTAGTTGGAGACAGACAGCAGGCATGATAACTCAGTTTCTTAAAAGCTGAGTTTGAACTGAAGCTGTCTCCCGTTCTTTCTATTATCAACCTCCTCCCTAGGTGGAGACAGAAGAATAGGTATGATAATGTGTGTCCTTAAAGTGTTTTTCAGAAACAACCGATACCAACTTGAATTTGGTTAAAACTGGCTCAGATCAGTTTCAGCCAAGGACATGGACAGTGAGACAAATGGGAATGAAGTTGCTGGGAACTAACATTTCCCCCTCTTCCTAAGTACCCAATCACCTGATGACAGGAAGTCCCTGTAACTTATCCAGTGTGTAAGC
This sequence comes from Orycteropus afer afer, assembly GCF_000298275.1. NCBI lineage: Eukaryota > Metazoa > Chordata > Mammalia > Tubulidentata > Orycteropodidae > Orycteropus > Orycteropus afer. Next base: position 583,360 of record NW_006921745.1, on the reverse strand, counting down.
ACACTGTATTAAAAATTGATTGTCTATTTAAACTGAGGTGAAGGACACCTCAGCCAATCCCCATCTAATTCATACCCAAATTCCTGAAATTTTTATGAATACATATAATCTCCTTTCCTGAACTGTACAAAAACTATACCCCAACCCAACTTGGGGAGTCAGATTTGGGTACTGACTGTTGTCTCCTTGCATTGCCTCTTTGCAAAAAATAATTTTCTCTCCTCTTAATCAGTTGGTGTGTGTAAAGTAATTCAGCCTAATTGTGCATGGGGCAGGGACTCACATTTTAGTCCATGTTCAATGGGCTCAAGTACAGCAATGACTGTGAGGATGACACTGGACTGGCTATAGTTTTGCTCTGTTGCACATATGGTCATTATGAATTAGAACCCCTCGAAGGCACCTAACAACAATTAAGAATTGAAATTCTGTATTTATTTTCTCTTGTAAGTAAATTTCCACTAGTTATTTTCCTTTCTAGCATTCTACTTGTGGATCTAATATCTTTATGCATATGACAGCAGAAAACGGTTTTGTGGTCCAGAAAGTTGGTGATTACTCCACTAGTTCAGTATTGGAGCAACAGTAGAGAGAAGATTGATGAGATCACAGATTTTATTATCTTTCTTATACTTCTGTTGGTGCAGTGGTTAAAGAATTCAGTTGTTAGCCAAAAGGTCCGTGTGTGAACCCATCAGCCAGTCTGCAGGAAAAAGACGAAGCAGTCCCTTTCCATAATGATATACAGCCTTAGAAACCTGATGGTGCAGTTTTACTCTGTCCTACAAGGACTCTAGGAGTTAGGTTCAACTCCATGGCAGTGGATTTATGAGTTGGGATCAACTTGATGGCAATGGTTTTATGGGTATAGCTATTTTGGTGAAATAAGGGATGAGTTAGCCAATGAAGCTATCCAAATTTAAGAACTGACCTGTTAATTATAGCTAGAATCATTCCAAGGGTGTTCTTGTCTATGGTTAAGTTTTGTATTAAAAAGATTCATGCTATACAACAGTTTACAAATATTTAAAAGGTTTAATTTTTCAGACAAATGAATCTGCAGATCTAAAAACTACATATTGGTAAGGAGGAAAAGTAAGTGCTTGATAAGATATATTTTCTATTTAACTCTTATATGAAATTGAAAGCACAGCAAGAACTTTAGTATGTGATACTCAGTAGATACATCAGGTTGAACAACCCATCTTCTTATAGAAAAGTGCCAATATTATTTCGATACAAGGACAGCAAAATTATGACAATCAGGAAAATCATGGCCAAAAGAAGAAGGATAATTTTAGTACAATTCAAGTAGACTTTACAGGTATTATAAATAAGAACTCACTGCTATCAAGTCGGATTCTACTCATAGAGACCCCTCCTTGGGTTTCTGAGACAGTATCACTACAGAAGTAGATTGCTCAATCTTCCTTCCGAGGAGTGGGTGGGTTTGAACTGTCAGCCTTCTGGTTAGCAGTCAAATGCGTTAGGCACTATGCCACCAGAGCTCCCTATAGGTATTACAGAAGAAGCAATTCTTTCCAAGTGTGAATATGAAACATTTTATTATTCCCATAATAAATCAACACTTGGCAGTGTCACCTACTGGGAATCTCCTTTCTCATCATATTGATTCTGCCTATGGAAGATGCCTGAAGAGATAAAGAATTTAAATAAATAATATTGTATTACCTTGTCCATCCTATGGGTGAAGAATTATTAGAGAATTATTGGTATCTGTGTTTAGATACCTACTAGGAGCTCTGGTGTCATAGTGCCCAAGGCATTTGACTGCTAACCAGAAGTCTGGTGGTTCAAACACACCAGGCACTCCTCAGAAGGAAGACTGGGCAATCTACTCCAATAGTGATACCGCCTTGGGTCTGACTCCACAGCAGTGAGCTTTTTTTTTTTTTTTTTAATCAAATCAAATAACATGATCATTGTTGTGACCATGAACTTTCAATGACTTTACATATTTCAAAAAGTTATATGAAAGTATAGATTTAAGGGAAAACCTTTTTTGTTTTTCTTTTTGGTATTTAAAAAACTATTTAATTTTTAAATGTGTCATTGCAGCACCGTAGCCATCCTGGCCACTCCCCCAGGATCTCCTCACAATCTAGCAAATAAAGGGCTATCACTTTGGCTATCAGGGGCTTCGTGACCCTGTCCCAGTACTATGATAGTTGTGTACTCTGATCTGTGTCCATGCTATGCCAGCTGTTCTATATTTTGGCATCACTACTGCCTTGGGGGGAGCTCTGGTAGCATAGTGGCTAAGGCACTTGACTGCTAACCAGAAGGCTGGAGGTTTAAACCCACCAGCCACTCCTCGGAAGGAAGATGGGGCAGTATACTTCTGTAGTGATACTGCCTCGGGAACCCAAGTAGGGGTTGCTATGAGTCGGGTTCGACTCGACGGGTTCAACTTGACGGCACATAACAACAACTGCCTTGCCTAATGAAAGCTTTGGAAAGGTGGCTCTTGGAAGGTGAGTGGTATCTGAAATGCTTAGCTGGGTTCTGTTGTAAGATAACATCCTGCTTCCAGAGATAACTCTTGGGTAATCTCTTGGATATCTTCCCAGAGTTAGAGGTAGTGAGCACCAGTGAAGGTTTGCTCAAGAATCCCTCACTGCACAGAGAAGATGTGTGCCTGCCAAAATGACCATAACAGTGAAATTCTCTAAACAAGCTGTTTTCTTACCAATTCCCATGACAAACATCACAATTAGACTCTCATAGACAATTCCTTGCCAATGGACAGAAGGACACATTTCTGATCTGGCAAAGCTTGAGATGGTGGCCATGCCTAGAGCATGCTGGCTGTTGGAATGCTGATAGCTTTTGCACAGCTTAGTGAATTTGCAACATTTTACTAACCTCCCAGCTGCTGTCTCTTCTCAGCCCTTCTCAGAGCACAGGAAGTTCTCAGATCCCTGAGGATGTTGACTCCACACTCACAACTTCTGTCTCCTTTATCTCTATTTCAGCAGGGAAATAATCATTGTATCTATCATTTAACAAACATCTCTGACCTGCCAGCTACTGCACTAGGTGTTTAATACATTTTGTCTCATTTACTCCTCATCACAATTTCATTACTGAGGCTCCGAGGAGTTTTAACAAATTATCCATGTTAACCCAGCTAGTAACTAGGCACATACGTATAATAAAAGAAAAACAGCTCTTTGCTATTCTGATATCAGACATTCACAGGAGAAACATGTGAGATGTTTACAGTAACTTAGTGTACAGAGTTGATGAATCACAGGAGTTTAAAGAAGTGGATGAAACTATACAGAATCATGAAGTAATAATTAGGGACAAGTTGTAACTTTTTCAGATATCAATGGCATTATAATTAGCACATACAGCGAAACCTGTAAGAGCTGTGTGTCAATGGGCCTGTCTTGTTTTTCCAGGTCTCAAAAGTTTTCTGCCCCTGACAGGGTACAGTTTACCACTTTTCTATTGCTCTCTATTAGTGGAACATATTTGAGTTTTCCTTCTCTGACAGGATTCGACCTTACACATGTTCTAGATTTCACAGGTTTTACTGTAAATGTGATGAGTAAAAATATACAAGCAAGAATTCCAAAGAAGATGGTCAAAACTAGTTGCTCAGGTTGCTGATATTGAGTATACAAAGATTGTGGTCAAGCTTTTTGTTGACGAGATAAACCTGGGCAGATTTTATCAGCACTCTACATTACAGCAAACACAAGACTAAGGGCTTAACACATTTCTTGACAATTCAACTTGAAGCTTTATATTGAATGCCCACCATGTGTCAGGCACTAGTGATATAAAAATGATGGTTTCTAGTCATAAGAAATCCACAATCGATTAGTACCTGATGGAAGGGATAGGATGATGATAAGGTCTTTACACCACAGTGGTTCTCAAAGTGTGGTCCCTGTACCAGAAGCATCAGCATTGCTTGAAATCTTGTTAGAAATGCAACTAGCATTTCTTTCTCAGAAACTCTGGAGGTGGGGTCACTATTTCCTCCAGGTGATTCTGATGCAAGCTCAAGTTTGAGAACTAGATTGTATATGAAGGAAATGAAACAGGAGAGTACACTAGTGCAAGGAAAAAGAAAAGGACAGAGGATGGAATTGTGGAAAATTCAGGGAAAGGGGTTATCATGGAAAAGGTGGAAGAATAGACAGAACAATAAGAGAAAACCTGGAAAAGAAAAGCATATCTATAACTATAAGAAGATTGTTTTAAAGAGAGAGAACACTGACTAGTAGTCATACGCTGCAGAGAGGATGAGTTAAATATGACTGGACAAGGGACAATTGAGTAGGAGGACAGGAATGACCTTGAGAAAGCAGCATCTATATAGTAAATGTTCAGAGAACAGGCTGATGAAATGGAAAACTGAGTGTGAAATGAGTTAGAAGCAAGGAGAAGAGGCTACTCTTTCAAAAATATTTTCAGGAGACAATGTTTCTACAAGTGTATTTGTATGGTGTTCAAGAATTTCTAGGTATATAGTAGAGCTGACAAGGGACAAGATTGTAGTCACTTTTTGGCCACAGCCAGCTACCCAGAGGGAGCAAGTAGTTAGACCTGTGGGCTGAGGACCATGGTCGCAGGGGACATCAAGCTCAATTGGCATAACATACTACACAAAAACATTGTTCCATATCCTATTTTGGTGAGTAGCGACTGTGATCTTAAAAGCTTGCAGGTGGTTATCTAGATGCAACAGTGGGTCTCTGCTTGTCCAGGGCAAGGAAAAATGAAGAAAACCTAAGATGCATGGAAACAAGTAGTCCAAGAAACTGGTACACCATGCAATGCTCAGCCTATATGACTATTAGACCAGAAGAGCTGGCTTGTTGCAGGCTACCATTGTCAACCACTTGGAGGGGGATCTAAGTAGAAGATCTTGGATAGAATGGGAGAACAGTGTGGAACAAAACTTAAAATCATAACAAGAAAAGGCGGGGGGACAGGTTTGCTGGTCTGATCGAGCCTGGTGGAACCCCTGAGACTACAACCCCTAGCTGCCCTTTAGGTTGAACTCATTCCTGTGGCTTCCAGCCAAACAAAAGAAAGACATATAAGCTGAACATGTACATTAGGTAGATATACTCCTTGGAGAGATCAATCATGGTAGAATAGAAGGGTTGTGTATGCACAGGGAGACAGCTTGGGGCAGGAATGCATGAGAAGGAAGGACACAGGGAAAAGGTAATTATGGGGAGGAAGTGGGAAAAGAGCTGTTGCATTGTGGGAAACTGCAGTCAATGTCATGAGACAAAGTGTATGTGAACTGCTGTATGGAAAATGAATTTGTTCTGTAAACTTTCACCCAAATCACAATAAAAAAGTTAAAAAAGAACAGAAATAAAAAGGAGAAAGGATTGTTCATTTCCTGAATTGAGGAGGAAAGAGAGAAGGATTCAATAATTTAACAAATATTTGTTGAGGTCTATACTTGCCAGACACTGTTCTTGTTGCAAGGAATAAAATCTAAAAATCCTTGTTCTCTTGAAGTTTATATTCTATTGAAGGAAGACAAAGAATAAGGAGATACATATATAATTTGTTAGGTGATCTGAAATGCTGTGAAGAAGACTCAGCAAGGTGAGGTGTACTAATTAGAGGATACAGGGAAGATGTGCTATTCAGGACAGGGAATCTGCCTAAAAATGCTACATTTGAGCAGATACCAAAGGCAAGTGAGCCAGTGGACCATGAAGCTATTGCTCAGTGCTGGAGGGACCAGCAAGTTCATAGGCTGTTCAGCAGGAGCTGTGCTGAACTTTTAGATAAAGTAAGAAGATCAGCTGTTGGGAGTGGACTGAACAAGGGAATGCCAGAAAATAAGGAGGACAATATCACAAAAAGCTTTGAAAGTCACTACTTGGTTTCTACTTTGAGTAAAATGAGAAGCTGATGGAAAGTTCTGAGCAGAGTGGTGGCATGGTCTGTTAG
>NW_006921745.1:559158-575346 GCF_000298275.1 Orycteropus afer afer | reverse complement strand
AGTGAATTTACTCTGTAAATCTTCACCCAAATCCTAATAAAATAAATAATAATAATAATAATTAAAAAAAGATGACTGGCTCCTGTGTGGAGAACAAGTTATACAAAGTCAAGGACAGAAGTAGGGAGAAAAGTCAGGAGGTATCTCTATTCATCCAATAGAAGTTGATGGAGGTGGTGGTGGAGATGGAGAGACATGACCTGATTCTAGATATATGTGAAAGGAAGTGCTGTAGGATTTTCTGGTGGAGTAATTCTTCTCTTCTTCTAAGAAGAATTCAAGGTAGGTAAAAGCTGTTGAAAAAATTGGAGGTGGAAGGGAAGAAAGCAGATGAATTAAAAATAATAACTGCTAACCTTTATTGAGTTACTACATATAAACCAGAGTGCTCTTAGAATTGAGGATGGTGAGACTATAAAGGAAGATCATGTTTGGTGGAGGGCCAGCAGAAACAAGGGAAACCCTCAATGAGACAGGTGGACACAATAGCCACACAACGGACTCAAACATACCAACAGTAATGAAGGTGGCACAGGACTGGACAATATTTCATTCTGTTATATATATGGTCAGCATCATGAATCAGTGCCAACTTGACAGCAGCTAACAACAAAAAATAAGATTACCTAGATGGCATAGTGCCTAAGGCATTTGACTGCTAACCAGAAGGCTGGCAGTTCAAATCCACCAGCTGCTCCTCAGAAGGAAGATTGGGCAATCTCAGCAACCCAAGGAAGGGTTGCTATAAGTCAGATCCGACTCGATGGCAAATACAACAACAACAATAATAACAATATCTACATAAAACATCATTAAACCTGTCTTACAATCCCAGTTTATGAAGAAAGAACTAAAGTTAATCAGCTTGAATTAGAACTAGCATTCATGGAACTAATGTGCTAGGCACTGGTCCCCATGCAGTCCAGCTACAGAGCACAACCATCCATATAACATGATTTCTATTTTCTTTGTAAAGGAGATTATTCAGAGTTGGGCAAAATGGAAGGAGGCAAGGCCAAGATTGGGAGTTCAAAGAGAAGGTTGACTGATAATTGAAAATCCACATCAAAGATTTAAATAAAACAATAAAAAAGACTGCTGATCATGCTTTCTTTAGGGTAGCCTTTTGTGTGGCTTGGGACTCACCCTTCTATGGTTCTTTGTGCCATGTCTAGATGAAGAAAATGATTGAGCAATAATCACTGTAGACCTTTTCTAAAGTGATGCCAATCATTGTGAGGTCCCAATAGCTGAGTGGTCCTTTCAGCTGCCACAATAGGTGTCAAACTGATTGCTGGCTCCCAGTCCGATGACATAAACATCTTGCAATCTTATATAGCATAAATACTGACCTGGAATCCAGCAGACTGGTGAGATGGAAGTTGAGTCATGACATATTTATTAAGCTGAGCACTGAGTTTGACACTCACAGGAATGCCACATTAATTCAAGACACATTTCTTGCTCTTCGGGGGCTTATAGCATTGATTTGGCCAAGGGGACCACCCAACATCCATTAGGATGGAGAAATCAAATCTCCACTTTGGGCTCACTGTACTAAATGGAGCGACAGGCCAGCAGATGAAAAGGGCCTTGGTGCATATGGAAAGCACATGCAGCTTTAACTCTCAGCCTATGTGTATTAAGTCTGTGAGCAGCCTGGCTGCAGAGGGAAGGTGGCTGTTTGTGCATAAACACTGTCATTTCACTGGGAGGGCTATTTCATCTTAGAACCTTGCATCAAAGGAACACTGACCTTATCCCTGTAGCTTGCCTTACTTTGAAGAGCATGGCTTTGCATTGCAGATTAAAGTGAAGACATTCATCAAGGAAGAGATCTGGCCAAGCTCTTGCCAATATCAGTTCAAAACAAAACCTTCAAAGGCTCCAATTACAGTTGTAGCCAGTGGGCCGAGGATAAAGGCTCAAAGCTGCCCTCCTCTCTCTCAGACCCTATAAGGCAGTTCTCACATGACCACAGTGCATCTCTTTGGGCTTTGGGCAACTTTACCCTGCAAGCTAGAATGTCCGAGCAGAAACGGGTGAGCTAATGTAATCTTCCCAGTCTGTCTTCTTTATTAAAGCATGGAATTGTCATAAATGAGGACAGCTCGTAATTCACTGCGTGACTTTAAATTCTTCAAAAGATGTGTCAGCCTAATCCACCTGCAAGTTGGTTGATGATTTTATTAATTATCTACTCCTTTGCTCATGCCTTTGAAAGAAATCGTGTTATCTTTCTCACTGGTTCTCCTAACTTCATGCTAAAAAAATACACTGTACACATTTTCTGTTATTATTATGATGATTTTCTCCTAAGATGACAAAGAAGAGAGTGAAAAATTTTAACAGGGATGTTTTTAAAAAAAGTGACAAAATAATATTGTAATTATGACTAAAAGAGAGAACAAAGAAAATATCTCCTAAGAAAATTGATTATAGATGACCACCCAAACACAAATTACTATATCTTTAAATCTTTCTGCAAATCTTCAACATTGATCAGATAAACAGAGTAAGTTCTGTGTGTGATGAGGCAACAAGTCAATCCAGAGGAGGGAAGGCAAAGATTATAAACTGGGGTCTATTTAAATCAATCCATTTTGATACCATATCATGAAAGGGTTTAAGAAATCAGTGGAAATCTTTGTTCAGACAGGCTAGTTTTCAGAATAACATTTCTCTAATCACTCATCTTTAATATAAGATTAAAGGATAAGTCTAGGCATTATAGGTCCGTGGACTTGCATCTTAGCTTAAATTCCAAATGATTGTTTTTCAATTACAAAATGTGTGAAGATCAAGAAGATAGAAATATGGTTTTGTGAGAAGATACTGGTTTCAGATCAGTAGGAATGTGCTCAAGTAGGAGTGGACACAGCTCAATTTCTAGTATCAGTTTTAAAAGGATGAAAGAGAGCTGTTTATCCAATATTCATGCTGTTTTTAAATTTATCTCCTACCTGCCAAGAGAAGGCCATGTAACATTTTGGCCAATGGGTTGCAAGCAGGGTAACTAGTGTCAATTCCAGACTGATGATACTATCCTTCTTTTTCTACCAGGGTGATCACCATAGAGGCCATGTGTTGAGAAGGCCAAGACTCAAGCTAGAAGCAGCCAGAGTTACTACCCGCATGAGGGAGAGCTGCCCTGAGTTGTCTAATTTTATTAGATCTCGTGTGTGCAAAAGAGAAACCTTGGTTATGTTAAGCCACTTAGATTTTCAGGATTTATTTGTTATACTGGCTTAGCCTAACTTTCCCTGGAACCTTGGAGAACACCTAACCCTACCTCACTACCATTATAAGAATCCTTTCTACAGCATCATTGAGAAACAGTCTAAATAATTCTTGAATATCTCAAGAATAGGAATTAATAATAACAAGCAATATACAATGCTCACTATACAGTAAGTTGTTGGGTTATGAATGCCCAACTTATGAAAACCCATACTTGCCCTTAATGTAAATTTGTTTTCACTTGGAAAGGATTGAAACAACCCCTACTCACAAAAAAAATCTTTATCATATCACCTTCACTTTCTACACAGGCAGCCTTTAAATCATTGAAAAGTCTTTGAACTTTTCTTGCACTAAAGTAAAGTGAAGGAAGAATCATACGCACCTGTTCCAACTTACCTACAAATTCAACTTAAAGACATGCTTAGGAACAGATCTCATTTGTAACCAGGGACTGCCTGTCTAATTGTTTCAAGACAAGTTAAATATTTTTCACGGGTTAATTTATCTGATTTTCATAATAGCAATAACTCATAAATACTACTATTTTCCACATTTTACAGCCAGGGAAACTGAACACCGAGAAGTTAAGTAATTTGTTCAAGATTGAATAGATAAGTTACTTGCCTAAGGCCACACAGCTGTCAAATACATTCATGTGCTGCATAACATACATTCAGGCAATGACCAATTGCATATATATCCACGGTCTCATAAATGTTAAAAGAGAGTTCAGAAATCCTGAACTCTGAAATCAGAAATCCTGATTGGAGAATGTGACATAGTGAACACATCAGCACCTTACAAGCAACATATGTATGTCATATCTCTTATATACAAAGTGATTGTGCTGCTAGGTGTATAATGGTACAAGATATGTATAACCTATAATAAACATGTTTTGATAGTCATAATAAACACCTGAATTACTGGTTTATGTATATACCATACTGTTCTTTCTATCTAAAAAAGTTTACCTATAACAGTGTATACTTCAATTTGTAGGTGGCAGTATCCAATCTCATGTATCATATGTCTCTTGAGTGTTGTATTGTTATCTGTTTCATTTTCTTCAGAAAATATTACCCTAAAGTTCATGGCTCCCAAATGCAGTAAAACCTGAGTTAGTGATAGCAGCAGCAAGAGGTAAAGGAGAAGTATCAATTTGTAAGTGAAACAAAAGGTTATTAAACAACACAAAAGTAGAAAATCAGTGAATGCTATTGCTTAAGATTTAGCTATGTGGCATTGACAATCATGATGCTCCTCAAAAACAAAGAAAAACTTCTCCAAACCGTCCCAAGATTCAGCTCCATTGAAAGTTACAAGGCTAACAAAAATGCTAGATCTATATCAGATATGGAGAAATTGATAATGATGTGGATTGAGGACCAAACACAAAATCAAATTCAGCTTAGCATGTTGAGGATCACTGCTAAGGAATGAAACTTGTTTGAGATGCTTAAAGAAAAAACACAGGACCAGAGTACTACAATATGGGATTCACACAACATCCAAATTACATAAGGTCCTATTTCACAGAATGGTCATTAAGCAAGCAGGACTATAGTGTCAAGGGGAGTCAAATCTAGAGAGCTGGCTTCAGAGCCTCTGGATTTAGTTGCACTATGTTGCCTCCTTAGACTGGAATCTTATTTCCTTTTTAGACAGATCATTCGAGAAGACATGGAATCATAAAACCTAAGAGACAAACCTAGAATGACTTTACAGATCAATCAATCCATCACTGCACTTCACATCATGGGCAAAAATCACCTTGCAGGCCATTCTCCTGAATTAGTGAGAAAGGAAAGGTTCATCCTAGAGGTTTTCAAACCAGTGTTGTGGGGAGAATTAGGACTCAGGAAAAGGGCTTAACGAGGGTATTGATATGGGCGTGGGTGGGGGTACTACTTTCCTTAGACCAGCTTTGCTTCTATGTAGTAAGCTTCTGAGTAAAATTTGTATGTAAATAATGTGTTTTCCTGCTTTAATAAAATTAAAAAACGATGGATCTCCCCATACTGCTACTGAAATAGTAGGTTTAGAGTTTGCACTAGGCAATGTAGGGCTGAAAGTCAGTTGGGGATGCAGATGGATTGCATAGCACCATGACCAGTTCTGGGGTCAGGATAATGTGCTCCTTCCATAAATGCACTAATTAGCTTGACTCTCAGCAAGAGCTACTATATTCATTACTGTAGCCACAACTGTGTGTGACATGCGGTAGGAGCTCTATAAACTTTATCTGAAAAGTGTAGAGTTTCAGGGGCATTCATTGATTAAACAATTCTTAGAAATAAGTTTAAGTTGTTTGGGATGAATAATATAGCATACTCTATGTATGGTGACCCCATGTCAAGAAAATGACTGGAAAGTTATCATTGTATGCATTTTGGTCATATACTCTTGTATGGCCAGTGGTGGATTTCCTCTCCCCAACCTCTGGCTGGAAACAAAAAAGGATGAAAAGAATCAAAATATTAAATCTACTAGTTTGGTCTCAGAGAAGCACAACTGATAGCCCCCAACAAACACAGGTAAAGATACACAACTATTTGGTTCATTTTAGCACACAATATTATCCAATTGCCACCACATTGAGTGAATTTGAAAGTTTTCTTTGCTTTAACAAAGGTTTCTTATTTGTGCTAACAACAGTTCTAGTACAGCTAACACATGATTTGGTTTATATATTGTTGTTGCTGTTGTTATGTGCCATCAAGTAGGACCCAACTCATAGCGAGCCCTCCTTGGGTTTCTGAGGCAGCATCACTATGGAAGTAGATTGTCCCATCTTCCTTCTGAGGAGTGGCTGGTGGGTTTGAACTGCCAGCCTTTTTGTAGGCAGCCAAGTGCCTTAGGCACTATGTTGATATATACATTGGGTTATATAAAACAAAGGAGTATGTGATATAGGGGGATATTGGTGGAGCATAAAGGAGAAAGAGGTTTGGGAAAGGAGATTGTGGGAGCTTTGTTTACAGCTGAACCTCTTACCTTGCGTGGTCCCATCCATTCCCATGAGGAATTTAATTGACCTGATGATGTGCTCTGATATCGGAGGACTCATTGCTGTGCCATACACAGCACTGTGTGAGTTAACCCGTAAATAATCCACAAGGTCCTTAAATAAAGGGGAGGGGGGAACAGAAAGAATATCAATCTTTTAGTTTTGGTGGTGACTGTCACATCTTCTTCCCCATACATTATAGTAAAAGACATTTACTTCCAGAATCTCAAAAGATGAATGTGGTCTGGCTTTCAATAAAAAAACAAAGCCAAACTTACTGCTATCGACTTTGATCTGACTCATAGCAACCCCTCCTTGGGTTTCCAAGGCAGTATCACTATGGAAGTATGTTGCCCAACCTTCCTTCTGAGTTACATGTATTAATTATTAATAATAAACTTATTAACACATTTAAGCCTCACAATAACACAATAACCCTGTTGGCTAGGGAGGATGCAGAGAGGATCAACTCAACTTCTACTGACCTGCATTTGGTTCTTACCCTAATGTTAGGCCGAAGCAAACCCAAGCCACCAACATTTCAGTTAGCAGCTTCCTCCAGGTGTCAAGCCCTGATGAGACAGCCTGATAAGACAACTGAAGTGACAGAACCCACCCAGACTGGAAAGTCCCATGCAGTGGCAAGCTTCCTCTTGTGAAGCCCCCTCATGCTAACTAAGTGCAGACCCATACTAACAGCTGATTGGACCCCACCATCTCCTTAGTGTCCCCACTTAGGTCCTCCACAAGACTATAAACCCTCCCCTCCCCAGCCAGATGGTGCGACTTCCCGGGCCCCTCTCAGGGACCCATGAACCTCGCCTGGGCCCCTCTCGGGGGCCCGTAAACCTCCCCCGGAAACTCAGAATAAAAACTTCTCTTTAACCTCACTTTTGTGCATCCTCTTCTCCTTACTGTGGCCTTACACCTAATCCACTGGAATTACCTTCTTCTTCTTCTTTTTTAAAGTCTTGACATATTCAAGTTTATATAGTAGTAAACCACAGATTGAATCACAAAATAATGTGATTCTCAAACTCTTTGAGTCTATTATTTTTGTTTCTCCAAAGAGACTGAAACCTCCTTGAGGGCAAGGATGGAGTTACTCACTTCCATAGTGGTGGGTAGTTTGGAGGGGCTTGGTGAAAAGTTATGGAAAGCAAAGAGGTTTCAGGGACTGAGGAAGAACAGTGGGAGTCTCTGAAGGGATATAAAAGAAAACCAAACTAGTTGCTATTGAGTTGATTCTGACTCATGATGACCCCATGTGTATGAGTAGAACTGTGTTTGTACAGGGTTTTCAATGACTGATTTTTCAGAAGTAGGTTGCCGACTCTTTCTTCCAAAGCACCTCAAGGTGGGATTTAACCTCTACCCATTTGGTTGGTAGCCAAGTGCATTAACTTTTTGCACCACACAGGAAGTCTCTGAAGGATACAAGGGGTACTATGCTACATTCTTAGGAACAAGTGTAACAATATCCACTTAGTCATGGGGCATCTCTGAAAAAGATCAGCTGAAGAAAAAAACAAAATTCCTTTTATTCCCCAAAAGGCTCTTTTTCCAATGTTTTTATCATCCACTTTTCTTCCATAAATTGAGAAATTCTGTAGAATTAAGATCATGAGAACTCCTAGTTTGGGTAAGTACTTTATCAGTGGGGTATCACACCCTTTTAACATAAAGACTATCTTGTCTATAATTTCAATTATTTTAGACTGAGCCTACTTTCTCCTGGAGTCTTAATTTACAGATAGAGTTAATTTGCAAGTCTGGCTCAGAAAGTGAGGCTGTGCAACTACTTCTGGTGATCATCAAGGAAAGCCTAGATTCCCTCCTTTATTTCTCATATGATGTGCAACGAGCCAGAAACTAAGAGTTGACTTTGGTCTTTAGCAAGGTGAATATAGGTTGTGTCTTCCTTCAGGGTGAGTTAGAAGTCTCCTGATACTGAGGTTTCCAAGTCCATTTGTAAGTTCAAGATTCTTATTATTTTCTGTATTCTCAGGCCTGCAGTTCAAAAGCAAGGGTAGATTTTCTGGAAGAACTCAGACATGAGAATCTTAGAACAAACATCTTGATATTCATTCGAAAACACCCTATTTACTTCAAAGAGTTCTTAAATATAGTCAGGGCCAGGCCACAGGGTAGAGCTGCCTTCTGCCAGGGGCCTGCCTTTACCTGGTATGCAGGCTTCTGGGGCTAACACTCACCCCAACTTTGGCTGCCCTGCCCCACATTCCTTCTCCAGAATTCCAACCACACAGCTAATCAATCATAAGGGCTTCCTTTTTCTCATATATTGACAAGCCTCTGGTTTGCCTGTAGAGGCTGTCAAAGCCAGTGGTTGTTAGCACTAGGCATGCAAGAGGAAGCAGGGTCCAGCAACAGAGAAAAATTTGGACCATAGAAAGGTCTGTAGCATTGATCATATCTCCTCGGCAAAATTAAAATAAAAGTAAGAAACCTAGCCTCATCAGCTCAGCTTTCTTCAAAGAAGCCATTCATGGCATGGGGCACTGACAGGTGGAAAGAAGTAATGACCTGACATTTCACTTCAAAGACCTTGAAAGGACAGAAGGCTCCAGGCTGATTTATTCACAGCTCATCTACAGCAGCTCCAAACTTGACGTGAGAAAGACAGTAATATTTACTTGTTCTTGAGAGACCATTTTAGCAGTTTCCCTGAGATGGGAAGAAGGGTGCACTCAGGGCAGTGAGCTCCTATAAAAACCAAAACCAAATTCACTGCCATCAAGTCAGTTCCAACCCATAGCAACCCCCATTGGGTTTCCAAGGCTTTAATCTTTACAGAAACAGACTGAATTTGTACAAGCAGAGATCAATTTGTAGAACATTTTATAAGTAGAAGATCAGGGCCAAAACAGCATTTCTACTATCTGTGAAGGTGTCTCAGCACAAAGCCAATTTTTTTCTTCCTTTGTTTGTTGCCAAATATTTTTTTCTACCTGATACATCTGATTGCTAATGTATAAAGCTCTAACTTTGACCTACTCCACGTAGATTTTTAGAGCATCACAAACACTGCTGTTATTATTATGTGCCGTTGAGTCGGGCCCGACTCATAGTGACTCCTCCTTGGGTTTCCAAGGTGGTATCACTACGGAAGTAAATTGCCCAACTTTCCTTCCAAGGAGTGGCTGGTGGGTTTGAACCACCAGCCTTCTGGTTAGCTGTCAAGTGCCTTAGGCACTATGCTACTAGATCTCCTTACTGGGAATATAGTCCCTCTATTACCCATATTGACATTATAATTTACAAAAGAGAGTTGAGTCAGACATGCATTTTTCTTTTTCTAGATTTTTGGACTCAAGTGATTATTTTCGTATCTTAAGATTTACCATTCACACAGTGAAACTGAAATTATTTAAGGTTTCAGAAAAATATAAATCTGAGGGTATGAACTTTAACCTTTTTTTTTAATGGTTAATTTTGTTGTTTTTATGTCTATTGGTATAAAATCCAGGATATTTTGCAGTGGTAACATTTTCTTAATCCTATGTCCTGTCAGTTAAAAAACATAGCTTAAAAGTCTTCACAAAATCATTCAAAGTCTTGGGGAATAAAACTATTATTTAAATTAAAACAAAGGTAAAGATGAAAACCTAAACTTATAAAACTGGAACCCCAAGAACAAATTGGTTCTTAAAATTTCAAACTATGAATCTTCAATAAAATCATTTGCTAACTATTACCAGCAGTTACGCTAGTGCAATCTTGTTTGAAAACCAGATTTGGAGTGAATTGCAGAGATATCAGAAAAAGCAAACTGCAAGCAAAGAGAAAGTCTCTCTCTTTCCCCCATCTCTCTCTATCTATCTATATGCACCATTAAGTCATGGGCTCATTAGACTGGAAGGAAACCATAGTTATCTGGGGCAATCACAGCCTCAGTGGTCCCCTAAATTTAGCACTTGACACTAGCAGAAAAGTTGGAAGTATGAACCCACCTAGAGGTACCTCGGAAGACAGGAGGGAGATCTGCATCTGAAAAGTCACAGCCATGAAAACTCTGTGGAACACAGCTCTACTATGCACACAGGGAACTGTGAGGAGTAGGCATCAACCCCACAGCAGCAATGAACAATGACATCATAGCCTCATCCAAACCATTCCAGACAGGTGTCCTCCCCCCAATATAGAGTGAACAGTACATGCAGACACTTTCTCAAGTGTTCTCCTATATCTTGCTCATCCTCCATGTCTTGAAAATGACCCTATATTTTCTAGGTTTTGCTTCTTGTGATGCAGTGGATAAGACATTCAGCTGCTAATCAAAATATGAGTGGTTAGAATCCACCAGCTGCTCTTCAGAGAAAGATGAGGCAGTTTGCTTCTGTATAGATTTACAACCTTGGAAACCCTATGGGGCAGTTCTACTTTGTCTTACAGTGCCACTATGAGTCTGAGTTGACTTAATGGCAGGGCATTTGGTTGGTCCTAGGGCTGTGTGCTGGTGGCGTAGTGCCTAAGACATTTGACTGCTAACCAGAAGGCTGGCGATTCAGACTCACCAGCCACTCCTTGCAAGGAAGACTGGGCAATCTACTTCTGTAGAGATACCTCCTTGGAAACCCAGGGAGGGGTCGCTATGAGATGGATTAACTTGAAGGCAGTGAGTTTTGTCTCTCTGTACACGCTGTTGGGTCTCTTATCAAAAACTCACTAATTTCTGCTGCCATCTAGTGGTATGTAGGGGAACTGGAGTGTAACATGGAAGGTGGAGAGCAGGAGAGAAGGGGGACCGAGAGGAAGAAGAGAAAGTGGAAGACAGAGAAATGCTGTAGCTGTCTAAATCCAAGTATGCACATAATGAGTACTTTAAAGGGCAAGAAAATGAACATATTTACATACTTTTCTGCATACAGACTAATGAAAATTATAATAATTTTAAAAATTGCTCATTATCTATCCCAAATAAACAGAAACTACATAGTCAAGAGCAAATACACGTTTAAAATAGTCCAGGGGAAATAACTTCAGTTTGGAGAGTGAGAGAGAGCTATCGTGAGTTGTGAGTTGGCCTTTCCTTTGAGTTCCTCATGAGCCTTTGTTTAAAATGAGTATCAAACGAAGAAACTCAAGGAGAAAGTGTGACATCAACCAAATTTGACAACATTTCAAAAATGCACCTGCTTCAGTTTACTCAGGTGCTTTTGGTTCAGGAAACAGAGTTATAGTTGGTTAAAATTTTTGTAGTTCAGAACTGCTGCTAAAATCATCACAAAACCACAAGCTTACAAAGCAATGTAGCCTGGATAAGGGCCCTTAAATTTGAGACCCTCTGATCTCACTGCACAGATCTGGTGGCGTAGTGCCTAAGACATTTGACTGCTAACTAGAAGGTTGGCAACTCAAATCCCCCAGCCACTCCATGGAAGGAAGACGGAGCAATCTACTTCCGTAAAGATTCACTGCCTCAGAAAACCAAAGGGGGCCGATGTGAGTTGGAATCAGTGGCAGTGAGTATTTATTTATTTATTTATTTTGGATCCCATTGCTTTGACAGAAGCAAGAGATGGAACATTTAATCTTTTGACAAATTTAGCTGACTTTTCTAAGGGCCTGAACATTCCCTCTGTTTTTAGCATTACCCAGCTAATTTCCCTAGGACACTGGAAAGGGAATAAAAATCAATGAATTGAGCTCCAAAGATAGTAGGACTTATTGAAGAATAAAGAACTTTGAAAACTCTGAGTATTTTAAGCAGTTGTATGTCTCTTGGTGAGGTGAGTGGACAACATTAAATCTGTTGTTTGAAATCATAGATTTCAATGATAACAATATTTTCTGCTGTGTTCCCTGATTTGTCTAACTGGTTTACCAGGACTCTGAACTCTTGTTCCTCCTGGCATAAAGTATTGATACTATATATATGAGCTTGGGGCCTGTTGTCTCCTAGGTGGAGACAATGCTACTTTCACACTGTCTGTTTGAATAGGTGTAGGCTTGTATGGGAGCTCTGGTACCATAGTGGCTAAGACACTTGACTGCTAACCAGAAGGCTGATGGTTCAAACTCACCAGCCACTCCTCGGAAGGAAGATGGGGCTATCTACTTCCATAGTGATACTGCCTCAGAAATCCAAGGAGGTGTCGCTATGAGTCGGGTACGACTCGATGGCACATAACAACAACAGCAGGCTTGTATGAGATATCTTGTCAGGATTTGGATGAGATCATCATATAATGGGACAGGGATAACTGGCTCCTTTATCCCTCAAACCCAGACTTTTTTTTTTTTTTTTTTTCTGTTTCTCCTTCCCTTCCCTTTTCCTGTTAATTTCTGTCAAACATTTATTGATGGTTGTTTTATATTTGCAATCCCCTTGATGTTAAAAACATTACAATGACAGGGATAAAGCTCAGTTGGTCAGAAATTTTAGATGTTAGAGCATGATTTGATTTATGGCTTATCCAAAATTGTGGGAAAAATTATTTTGCACAGAAAATCATTTATAAGCACATTTCTGATACAGTCATTATTTTCATCAAAACTCTTAAAATCTACAACTAGTACCACGAGCATCAAACTCTTTAATATCTGACCTTTTACTACTGTTATTATTACCTCTCTTTGTTTTTCTTGTCACAAAAACCAAACTATTTGCAGTTCTCTAACATCCCCTTAAAATTTCTGTGGCTTGGTGTACATTATTTCCTTGTCATACATTATTGCTTTGAAAATGTAACAATCACTCACCCACACCCCAATCGTTGACCTATGAGACTGAAATTTGTTCTAGAAGACTTCTTGGATATATCCTTTCTTTCAGAGTTACTTATCCCTCTTCTTTGCACTAAGTCTTTACCTGTGTTCACTGCTAGTGTTGTCATTTTATGAGAGTGTAATTACTCATCACATGCCCTTTTTCACTATTACAGGGTGAGCTCTTGGACATTCTGGGCCTAACGTGTCTGAGAATCCACTACAGCTACACCATGGAGCTCAAGAAAAGGGTGGTGAACTGAACTGAAGCTTTATTCAGGCAAGGCCTGAAGACCACATCCCCAGGCAGCTCAGGTTTTAACACAGACACAGGAGACCTCTCTTACCTTCCTTCCAGCTAGGTAACCTCCTGAGGCTCCAAAACTTTTCGTGAATGTGCCCATCAACACATCAACATCGTGAGGGTCCATTCCATAGAATTCTGTGACACCCCGGCCGGTAGGGCCCAGAGCCCCAATGCTGTGAGCCTCATCCATGAAGAGGTAAGCCTTGTATTTATTCTTCAGAGCCACGATCTGGGGCAGGTGCACAATGGAACCTTCCATGCTACGTCACAAAGAGAGATGCTCATAACTAACATGAAACTTCTTGGGAAATTCTGTGTTAGATGTTCCACTACATGTCAGATAACCTGTCCTGACATTAGTCATTAGTGATGGGGCATGCCATTCCTTTCTTCCTTCCCTCCTTCTTTCTCTTTCTTCCTCCCTTCCCTTTCCCTCACTTCCCTTTTGTCTTCTTTCTTTTCTCCTTCCTTTCCACTTTCTCTCCTTCCCTATCTCCCTCCCTTTTCTTTCTTCCTTCTTTTCTTGTCTTAAAATATATCCAACATAAAATTTTCCATTTTAACAATTTTCAAGTTACAAGCTGGTGGCATTATTCCACACTCACGATGTTGTGCAACTATTACCACTGTCTGTTCCAAAACTTTTTCATCACTCCAAAGAGAAACTCAGTACCCCTTCAGCAATGAGTCCCCATTCTCCTTTTCCTCTAGTCCCTGGTAACCACTAATAAACATTGGTCTTTATATACTTGACTACTCTAGATATTTCATATAATTGGGATCTTACAATATCGGTAAGATCAACTGAGTTATTTCACTCAGCAAAATGTTTCCTAAGATTCACCCTGGTGGTAGCACATATTGGAATTTTATTCCTACTTATTGCTGAATAATATTTCATTGTATGATTGTACCACATTTTTTTGTTTGTTTGTTTAGTCATCTCTTGATGAACACTTGGGTTGGGTTGTCTTCACCTTTCAGCTATTGTGAATAATGCTGCAGTTAATACATACATCTGTTTAAGTCCCTGCTTTCAGTTGTTCTGGGTATAAACCAGGAGTGAAATTACTGGGTCATATGGTAATTTTATAGTTAACATTTTCAGGAACCACCAAACTGCAACATTTTGCATTCCCACCAGCAGTGGTTGAGGGTTCAATTTCTCCACATCCTCAAAAACACTTTTTTTTTTTTTTGTAATAGTGATCCTAGTGGGTGTGAAATGGTATCAAAAGTGATTTTGATTTGCATTTTTCTAATGACTAATAAAGGAACCCTGATGGTACAGTGGTTAAGTGCTAACCAAAAAGGCTGCTCAGCTTCTAACCAAAAGGCTGCTAATCAGAAGTCTTTAACCAAAAGGTCACCAGTTCAAACCCACCAGCCACTGTGTGGGAGAAAGGTGGTAATGTGCATCCATAAAGATTTACTGCCTTGGGAACCCCAGGGGAAGTCCTATTCTGTCCTATAGGGTCACAATGAATCAAAATCAACTTGGTGGCAGTGAGTGAGTTGTAGGGATCTACCTTTACTGGCCTGCTAGTATCTACTTGGCCAATTCAGTCTGATCTACACTCTTGCTTGATTTGCTAAAGATTAAAAGAGGGAATTAAAAAGACACGAAAGAGAGAGACTTTCAGTAAGATGGAGGAATAGGCAGTCAAGCGACACAGACCCTCTTCAACAAAGAAAAGAAAAACCAATTGACAGAGATACAGAAGATAATTCTGGAGCCCTGAGCTTTGAAAGGAACTATGCAGAAGTGGATTAGGCACCAACTAGTGGAAAAACCTGAATGAAAACAGAGAGTACAGAGATGGTCAGAGCTGCAGACTGTCAGTTACTCTGATGGGACCAATAGCCTGAATATTTCCAAGTGGTGTTGTGACCTGAGAATTGACCTGAAGATCATCCTTGGTCACCAAGGGCTGCAGGGATGACTGCACTGGTGGCTTGTGACTAGGAAGGGAAACAGCAGGGAGGGAGACAATCTGAGCTGTTGACTTTCCACTGTCCAGAGGTCACAGCCATTTTGATTGTTTGCATGTGGCAGCCATTTTGGATATTTAAAGTGATCGAGGTGCAGCCATTTTGAATGTTGATAAATGGCAGCCATTTTGGATATTTAAAGTGACTGAGGGTGCAGCCATTTTGTATGCTTATAGGCAGTGGTCATTTTGGATATTTGAAGTGACCGAGGGTGCAGCTATTTTAAATCTTTACAAGTGGCAACCATTTTGGATTTTAAAGTGATAGCATTCTCATTCAGATTCCAGGGACCCAAGTATAGGCTCTGTTTGCCAAGGCCAGCAAGGGACATACGAGAGGCTGACAACAGGAAAGGAGACAGATGGTGAGCATATAAGTGCTATAAATTAGTGAATAGAGGATCACAGCACAGTACCCTGCTTGTATAGATAACATACAAAGAAAATGAAAATTGTGGGCAAGTCACTCCAACATACAAGCACCAATTAAATATAAACACAAAAATTCACAATGCCTCGGAGACAACAGAACATCACAGTCCACACAAAGAAGCAAGATAAAGCAGGAGAAACAAGGGACCACGATACAGACCCAAAACACATCACTGAGGAACATGCAGCATTAGAACTCCCTGATAAGGAATTCAAAAGAATTATCTTTAGGTATCTTCAAAGGATTGAGAGACAACCAAGGAAAACACAGATAAAACCCTAGAAGAATTTTGGGAGAAAATACAAGAACAAAATGACAAAATAAATGAAAAATTACAAATGATTCTAAATCTACAGATAGTAATCCAGAAGATTAATACTAAATTTTCAGAAATAGATAACACATTGGAAGGGCAAAGGAGTAGAATTGATGCAATGGAAGACAGAATTAATGAGGTTGAAGACAAATACCTCAA
>NW_006921745.1:542822-554528 GCF_000298275.1 Orycteropus afer afer | reverse complement strand
ATGCACACTCATGTTCATCACAGCACTATTTACAATAGCAAAAAGATGGAAACAACCTACATGCCCATCAGCGGAAGAGTGGATGACCAAACTATGGTACGTACACATAATGGAATGCTATATAGCACTAAAGAATAATGCAGAGTCTGCAAAATACCACATAATATGGAGGAACTTGGAAGACATTATGCTGAGTGAAATAAGTCAATCACAAAAGGAAAAATATATTATTAGTTCGTTGTTGTGGAGGGTCAAGGAAAGGATGATATATGGAGGAAAATTTTCTTTGTTGGTTGCCAGGGGTGGGAGGGAGGTGAGAGAACACTGCAAAAAATAAAAATAAAAATAAAAAATACACTGACCCATGTCACTTTAGTTTTGTGTATTTCACTGTACATAATTTATATTTCAATAAAATGTATTAAAAAATAATAACAACAAATAGATGCTTTTTTTAGAGGATGGAGCATGTTCCTAGATAACAAAATATAGTAGTATCATATATTTTGTACATATTTGAGGACTTTGTCTATTCCTTCATCTCCAAGAGTTTTACTCAGCACTATCAAATGTCTTTTACAGTAGTCATCTGCAAATAACACAATAAAATTTATTCTTTTCATAACGTCCAGTTCTAACTAGATGAACAACTGAAGACAATTCCAGCACAAAGATCATTATCTTGTAATTTTTTTCACAACAAAAGAAGTGGAGATGTTCTGTATTAAGTGAAGGTGAAAAACAATCATTGTTTTAAGATTGTTTTCCTGTGTAATTACAGGAAAATATGCATAAGTCTATGGAGCCCTGGTGGCACAATGGTTAAGCACATGGCTGTTACACAGAGGGTTAGTGGTTCAAAACCACCAGCTACTCCACAGAAGAAAAGACCTGGCCATCTGCTCTCATAAAGATTACAGCCTAGGAAACCCTATGGGCAGTTTTACTCTGTCCTATATGGGAGCTCTGGTAGCATAGTGCCTAAGGCACTTGACTGCTAACCAGAAGGCTGGTGGTTCAAACTCACTAGCCACTCAGAAGGAAGATGGGGCAATATACTTCCGTAGTGATACTGCCTTGAAAACCCAAGGAGGGGTCACTATGAGTCAGGTCCGACTCGACGGTACATAACAACAACAACACATGGTTACTATGAGTCAGAATTGACTCAGCACACAACAAACAAAATATAAGGTAAAATTTGAAATCATTTTAATTTACTGAGCTTCAGCTATAAATTTAATGAAATAGATTTTTCACCTCATAATAAAAGTGAAAAAAAATACACAAAAGGACATTATTTAAAACCTGTGATATTGTTCATAAAGGCACTGTATATAGAATGTCCTTAGGATCTCCTGTTCAGTGCTTACTAGAAGAAATACACTTATTTGAGGTCCCTGGTAGTGTTGTGTCTTTCTGTTCTTTATAACCTGGAGAGACCATCAGAACCTCTTTCCCACGAGTTGCTGTGAAGTTGATTCCTACTCAGAGTGACCCCATATGTGACAGAGTAAGACTGTGTTCTATAGGGTTTTCAGTGGCTGATTTTTTAGAAGTAGATCACCAGGTCTTTCTTCCCAGGCATCTGTGGATGGACTGCAACCTCCAAACTTTGGGATACTAGCCAAAACTGTTAACCCTTTTGCACTACCCAGGGACTCGGGGCTGTATTCAAAGCCTGTAGTGCTTTGAATTTTTTTTGTTGGTACCATGTGTTTTCAGTAGTGGAAGGCATGCTGAAATCAAGGAAAAAAAATTTTTTGAGATAATTTGGATTTTGATACAATTATGTGGGACACATACATTTCAAGTAGACTCTGGTGGTAGGATTGGTGGGATGAGGCTCATTTCTTTAGATTCACATTATACAGATCTCCACCAGGTGGTAACATGTACTACAACTTGGAAAGCAGCCTCCTAAGAAAACTGAGAGGCTGAAAATGTTGGTAGACAATATGTGTCCCATGAGTCAAAGGAGGGTAAAACACAGATTTTTGGTCCCTCCTCCAGAGCTTATGACCAGTGAGTCTAGGATAGGCTAATAATTTGCATTTCTAAGAAGCTCCCAGGAGAAGCTGCTGCTGCTGCTGGTTTGGGGGCTTTGAGAACCACTGCTTTTAGATGAACCACTTTTTTTTTTTTTTTTTTTATCTCTGAATACAGTATTTTTCATGGCATTACAAATTGGGAAAGCATATCAAGTCCTTCTGCAAAGGAAAAAAAATGAGTAAAGTGGTAAGCAAAATTAAAATTTGTGTTTACATGATACTCTGGAACTTGGTGGATTTAAACAACTTTGACTTTAACGGGTTTTGACTGCACTGACAGCGAGTTCTATGAAAACCACCAACTCACACACTCATGCACACAAAGGAGTTAGTCAAACAATTTAAGCAACCTGTCAATATAATTCAAGAAGTAGTCAACTGAATCAAATGGTGAGTTGACTTATTTCCTCTTTCTTATTCCTTTACTCATTAGATTAAATTTAATATATTAAAAATAAATAAGTTTGAGTGTTAGGTCAATTCAGTCAAAACAGGCTGGTGGATTGTATATACACAGAACAAGTGGTCTTAGTTTGGAGGAAGTATGATGATTGTCTCGGACAACATTTGTTGAGCGTTATTCATTTTGGATGACTGAGTTCAGATTTTAATGGAATAAAGACTAAATAGAGTTTCTTCTACATAAATTTGTGAGTTAATTTCAATACTTTCTTAGATTAATTACTTGTGAAAGTTGTTTCCATAGAGAGGCAAGCAGTGTGGTCATCTGATTGCCTAAACTCAGTTTGTGGCTAACCCACTAACTGTGTGGGAGCTTGAGCAACTTACCTGATAGTCTTGCCTCAGTTTCCTCATATGTAAAATAAAGGTGATGACAGAACACACTTCATAGTGTTGTGTAACAATGACTAGATATGATTCTTGTAAATTTTCTGACCTGTAACATCTCTCAGCTAGTTGTTATTTTTCTTAAAAGGAGGAGCATAGAAGGAAATGTCTATGGTGAGGCCTGGCATGAGAATTCTGGAGCCCTTGACAATGATCTGTGTTGAATCTTTTTGGAATGAAGCATGTGAGTGTCACACATAATAAATGGCTTTATGTTCTTGGAATTCTAGAATTTTCCTCTCACTTTCAAAACGCTGTAACTTGGTAATACAGATATGTTAAACCTGACATGCCACATATAACCATTCTTTGTTCTGGAACTGTGCTTGGCAGGAGCCAAAGTTAATGTTGAAAAGAGTTTGCAGACACTCAGATCAGCTAATTAGCCATCTTTTGGTGGGGCTGGTCTAGCTGACGTTAGGAGTCTGCCTCACCTGGTTTATATTTTGTCCTCTAAGATTAATGACTCTACAGATTCTGCTCATGGCTGGAGTAAACCCAGGGCACTTATGGAGTCTTAGGGAGAACTTAGCTTTTATAAAGAATTATATTCTTTCACACTAAGTTTTCATTTTCTCAATGTGACCGAATTTGAACTGAATCTTACCTATACAGTGATATCAAGCTTGATACATACCAAAAAGCTCCCATGCAGTGCTGTTAAAAACACAGTGCCAACAACAATAAAGAAAACAAAAACAGCTCTTTATTCTTTCTTCCTGAATGGGAGGTTGTGTTTCTCTTTTGATTTCAATAGAATAAAAACAACTAAAATACAACAGTGGGTACAGATAATTCCACTGGTTAATTTCATGCTCTGTGCAGAGTCTTGACTTATTCTTAAAACAGCAAGCCAGTGAATAATTTCTTTATATCTTTTCTATTACATAATGCATTAGCTAAGTGACAAGACTCTTTTTAAAAAATTTCCCTCTCACCACCTTTCCCTCCACATATAAACCATATTACCTACTGGTAGGATTCAGAATTAAACCACCAGTTTGCCAATTTATATGGTGGAAAAATCTCCTTGGTGGGCCCAAAGTATAATCCAAGACAAGGTAGGTGGGAAGAGAGTTAAAAAGGAACTAAACTAATTAAAAAGTAATTAACTACTATTTTCTTATCCTTTTGTCTTTATTTATTTAAGCTATAGAGATATAGGTTAGAATTTACAACTGAAGTTCTCAATCCTTAACTTATATTACTTTAGGAAGGAGAATGGTTGCATTCTTTGGGTAAGTGGTATTCTGAGAATTCAACATACATTCATATATGTAATTTTTGGAAGTACTGGATATTATTTCTATATTCATTTTGTTTTTAACATTTGGGCTTTAGTTTATGTCTGAGGCCACTGGGAACCCTTCTCTCCAGTATATTTTTGAATAGTTTTGAGATTTCTCAACCATATGAGTTGACAATGAACCTATACTTCTCAGAGACACAAAACTAGAAAAGTGTGGCTTTAAAACAATACTTGAAGGAAAATACAGAACAATAAAATCATACTATTGCACATTTAAATAAAAACTCATGAAATTTTAGACTTCAAGTTTCAATTTTCTATTTTATAGATGAAGAGGTTGAGGCCCATATTGATTAATGAATAATATCAAATGATGACCTTACCTGTTTTTTGTTTACTTCCTTGGTTGTGGACATATGTGCTGACTCTGCTGTTTACATTGGGTCCCTGCCTCAGCAGGGCAATGGGCTTGAATTCCCACTCTGTCTCCTCCTAAGTATGTGCCAGGGGCAAGTTACCTGGGCCTCTGATCCTCAGTTTTACATCTTTACACTAACTACAGAGTGACTGGAAGACTTACCCAAAATTATGTATGTGAAGTATTTAGCAAAATGTACCTCAGAAGGAAGGTTGGGCAATCTACTTTCGTAGTGATACTGCCTCAGAAACCCAAGGAGGGGTCACTATGGGTCAGGGCCAACTCGATGGCACGTAAGAACAACAACAACATACACATGATGAAGTCCTTGGTGGTACAAATGGTTAATGAGCTCAGTAGCTAAACAAAAAGCTGAAAGTTCAGGTCCACTCAGAAGTGCCTTGGAAGAAAGACCTGGCTATCTAGTTCTGAAAAATTAACCATTGAAAACCCTATGGAGCATAGTTCCATTCTGACATATGGAGTTGCCATGAGTCAGGGTCATATATATTTTTAGACATATGATAAAAGTGAGTTCCTTCCTGTGACGTTGTCCTTTGGGTGGATGAAGAGCAACACTTCTGCTATGCAGAAGATCTATTATTTTTTGAACAGCAGCTTCTTCAACTGAAAATAAAATTATGATAAAGACAGCCATCCTTAGTTGTAGGCCTATTATGAGCAGGGCCTTCTGCCAAGTACTCACTTACATGATCTCATTTAATCCTTACAAAAGAACCCTATGAAAGGTACACAGCTGTAGGATGTAAAATCAGGATTTGAACCCAGGTCCTAGGCCTGCCTTCAAAGTTTGGGCTCCTTTATATTCTACATATAAATAATGTTAATAAGATGATCCATGGAGGGTTGTTGTTGTTGTTATGTGCCATTGAGTCAGACCTGACTCATAGCGACCCCTCCTTGGGTTTCTGAGGCAGTATCACTACAGAAGTAGATTGCCCAACCTTCTTTCTGAGGAGTGGCTGGTGAGTTTGAACCGTCAGCCTTCTGGTTAGCATTCAAGTGCCTCAGGCACTATGCTACCAGAGGTCCTACATGGAGGGTACCATTATTATTATTATTATTTTGGAATTATTCTGACTTCTTGGAGGTGGTAACTAACCTTCTGCTATCTTGATACTTGCATGAAACTTTCCAATTTGATTGACTGCTGTCTTTCAGAGTTTTAAAAAATTGACTTATGTGGACTCATGGTGGTGTGTGGGAGGGGTGTACATTATCTTTGGTGGCAGACCACAGGCAAGAGATGGGAAAAAAAAAAATCTGGAACTGAAAACTTAAAAGATACTATGTGTAGGTTATTAACAAGCTATGTGTCTACAATACATCTCTGAAAAACAGAAGTGCACTTGTGAACTACTGACTTTGTATTCTTAACCCTGACCCTTTGGAAAACCTCGTGGGACATGATTTCATTTTTTCATGATAGCAGCAAATACAGACATCCATATGAAGACTATCCCTCTGAGTTTATGGTTCTAGATGTCTATTCTAGTCTAGTTTATTTTATAGATGAGGAAACTGAGGTCTCAGGAGTTACAGACACCTGTCCAAGAGGTATGCTGCTTCTTATCTATGAGCACAGACTTTTAGGTTCATGTTCTCTTTTAAAGACAGGATTCATGCATGGGTGAGAGAAAAGGAACTACTTTGTGAAGGCAAGTCTATGGAAAGTAAAAGTTTTACTCTGTATAAATCCCAGGTTGTTTGTACCACTCTACTAGATTGCCTCCAAAAATGGCTACCTGCAATTCTCTCTATTTTTCTGCATACAAACTTCTCCTGCCATCAAAGCCGGAGTCTATTTCACCTCTCCTTGAATCTGGGCTGGCCCTGTGACTTGCTTCCACTAGTGGAGCATGACAGAAGTGATGTTGTACCAGTTCTGGGCCTAATATCTTAGGACTAGATAGCTTCTGCTTTTGATCTCTTGGGGCCAGTTGCCATGTTGTAAGTAAGCTCTGCCCAGACAACTGAGACTAGAAAAGTGAAAGGAGAAAACAAGACACCTCAGTCTCCAAGTAACAGCCAGCACCAAGGGACCAGGTGTGTGACTGAGGCCATTTTGGCTGTTCCAGCCCTATCCTAACTCCCAACTGAATGGGTTAGGAAGTATTCTGGAAACTTCTGCTGTGTCACATGGTTACTGGGGCTGGTGATTCTAAAATTTGCCCATCAGGTAGCAGGCTGAAGACTTCTTCAAGCTATATCCCAAGAGCCAGAGGTTAGGTGAAAAGAAGATTTCAGGGTCAAGAGAGAGCTAGCCTTGCTAGAACCTTCATTTATACACTGGAGGAAGGCCACACCCTCAAGGAAACTCTCCTTTCAAATGATTGGCTGATCACATTAGATCATATCCTGGAGGTGATTACATTATATTACATTGTAGAAGAGTAATCAGTCCAAAGCCTGCCAAACCATTGGGAATCACAGCCTAACCAAGTTGACACACAGCATTAACCACCACAGGTAGTTTGCTATACAGTAATTGATGACAGAGTGGTCACAATTACTAGCGCAGTCTGGGCTGCATTTAGTACCACATGGGTCTTGGAGTTAGATGTCCTCAGCTGGATAGTTGTCCTCCTGAGGTCATGATAGGACACAGGCCAGACAGACTATTAACAAGTCCCACTGCTTGAAGGGTTTCTTTGTGTAACAGTTGGGGATATCTGACAGTCAAACCATAGTGGTCCACTTCATTCAGCCATGATCAAAAGGCTTAAAATATGACTTCTTTAGAGGAGCTCAGTCCTGTTTAATTGCAGTTGGGTTCTGCTTACCCTGGGTAAAGCAGATGCCTGGTCTGTCTCCCTCAGTGGATCCATCGTCCAGCACATCCTTTCCTGAGTGACAGATGTTTAAATAGGGGCTATTTTTCCTCTCCCAGGCTTTACATTGTGTCACAGTTGGCACAAATCCCAGGGCCGAGAACCATGCTGGAGATTAGGCCAGCCCAGACTATAGGATCATTTTTCTAAAAGTACCAAGTTCAGGGCCAAAAAGTAGTTAATTATTCTTAAACAAGTAGTTAAATATTCTTGAACAGGGTTTCTCAACCTCGACACTGTTGACAATTCTTTGTTGTGGAGGACTCTCCTATACCTTGTAGGAAGTGAGCAACATTCCTGGCCTCTCCTCACTAGATTCTAGTAGCACTCCATTGCAGTTGTGACACTTGCTCTTGAGTGATCTCAAAATTTCACAAACAAGACATATTCTTACAGCTACTCTTAGGTACACATAAGTCATGAAGAAGATGACTACCAGAAACTTGAAATGGCCTCTTTGCAACCCACAGTAGTACTGGGAACACCCATAACACTAGCCAATGGGACAGTACCAGAGTTAAAATAAAAAATAAAATGATACCAGGCTTTTTATGACTTTATATTTGAGAGAATCCATTTCTTTTGGTCAAAAAGCATGGAGGCACACTTCTTCTACTGTTTGTTATTTATTCACACAGCGGAAACAGTGTGTGTATACATGAATATGTGCTCTCCCTACTGAGAAGATGAGCTACCAGCAAGAAAGGCCATTTCTGTTCTAAGCCTCCTTTGTCTAAAAATTATCACATCCTCATTTTCTCCTTTTAAATATTTTTCACTTTTCTATAATTATATCAGAGGAAACATTTACCTTGATTTTTCTAACATCAGGGTTGATTGAGAATTGATTTAGGAACAGTCACTCTGGGATAATGTTTTCTTGGCTTTTGAACTAAGACGCCTACAAGAGGAGACACTTGAATGTGATTTTCATTTCAGTGACAACAGTCAATTTAAGCAGAGAATGAAGTAACTTCAATCACGACTTGTAATTAAAAAGTGCAACTCCTGAGCAACTTAGTGGCTGTTTGGTCTGTCACTTTAAATTCCCAAGCTTTAAAGGGGCACAGAAATTCAGGACAGAGGACACCTTCAGATACTAACACTCCCTTTCCTCCCTTGGGGCATGAATTGCATCACAGGTTAGTCCCACCTTAAGGAAGGGCTTGGTAGGCCTGAAATCCATTGGATGGTGTCCTCAGAAAAGAAAGGAGAGGAAGATTTGAGATGTACAGGGACAGAGGGGAGAAAGCCATGTGATGATGGAGACAGAGATTGGAGTTATGCTGTCACAAGCCAAGGAAACCTGGAGTTAGTGGAAGCAGGAAGAAGCAAGCAAGGACTCTCCTCTGGAGCCTACAGAGGGAAGATGGCCCTGCCCACACCTTAATTTTGGACTGCCAGCCTCCAGAATTGTGGGTGAAGAAATGTGTGTTGTTTTAATCCACAAAGTTTGTGGTAATTTGTTATGGAAGCCATAAGAAACTAATACAGTGAGTTAGCAATGACATGTGAGGACATTTCTAAGAGAGCCTTCACAAGCAAAGTAGCCTCCTAGTTGTGCCACTATATGTGTAGACATTGAAAGGACAGGACTGACAACCTACATTAGTAGTTCCACCATGGATACTCCAAAATACCTATATGTAACTCATTGATCTAATTCAGAGAGGTCAGGCTTTCCCTGTCTCAGCTAGTTGTGGGCCTCAGAATATTACAGCTCTTCCTAGCTATGGACATACCTATAGACACCCTCCACCAGAATGAGAATCTTTTTCCAAGCTCTGTGAGTTCGTGGCTGGCCGTAGATTACTGCCTCTCTCAGGAGCTTCTCTAGGTTTTGTGGGTCTAGAAATAACAAAAAAAGAGAAATTGAGTTATGAGAGGGTTTTTCTTTTCCTCCTATTTTTTTCTCTAACTGGCTTCAGATTTTTAGGCTCAGGCTCACACCTAAATTTTTAGAGAACTGACTTATTAATAGAGAATACCTGGGGAGAAAGGGAGTTTAAGAGTTAGTAAAACTTAACTCTGACAAGATGAATGGTCAGGTTTGTACCAGAAGGCAGAGTTAACCACACCAGAGGAACATGGTTTCATAGGCTTTTAGAGGCTCT
Source organism: Orycteropus afer afer (assembly GCF_000298275.1). Classification (NCBI taxonomy): domain Eukaryota; kingdom Metazoa; phylum Chordata; class Mammalia; order Tubulidentata; family Orycteropodidae; genus Orycteropus; species Orycteropus afer. The sequence goes on along the minus strand of NW_006921745.1, from coordinate 544,995 downwards.
CCTCTCCTAGATGCAAATTAAAACCACAATGAATTTCCACCTCACCCCTACTAGGATGGCTAAGATTAAAAACAAATAATAATAAAAAAGGAAAATAACAGATGTTGGCAGGATATGGAGGAAACCCTCACCCACTGCTAGTGGGAATGCAGAATGATGCAGCCACTGTGGAACACATTCTGGCAGTTCTTCAGAAACTTAGACATAGAGCTACCATATGATCCAGCAATTCCACTCCTAGGTATATATCAGAAGTAAAAACAGATACACAAACAGAAACTTGTATGTCAACATTCTTTGCAGCACTATTCACAATAGCTATAAGGTTGAAATGATGTAAATGTCTACCAACAAGTGAATGAATAAACAAAATGTGGCACACACTTGCAATAGAATATTATTCAGCCATAAAGAGATATGAAGTCCTGATACATGGATGAACCTTGAAAACATGCCAAGTGAAATAAGTTAGTCACAAAAAGACAAATACTATCTGGTCCTATTAAAACAAAATAACAAGTATAGGTAAATGTATAGAAAACAAGGATTATTTGTGGTTGCCAAGGATAGGAGGGAGGGGGAAAGGAGGACTCATTGTTTAGGAAGCAGTGAATTTCTGTTTATGGTGATGGAATTTGGCAACGATTATGGGTGATAGTTTCACATGATTAATGTAACAATATCTGAAAAATGTTAAATTGGCAATAAATAATAAAAAAAAAAAAACCTAAAAACTCCCCTGCCATGGAGGGGACTGACATTCTACACTATGTGCATCTCTTAGGCTTAAATTTTGTTGCCAGGCTAAAAGTAGTTGATATAATCAACCCTCAACATTCATTCAGACAGGGATATATTACAGTTTAGCCTAGTTTGCATGAAGAGCAGCATTGCTGGTAATGGTCTCACTTCTTATGTTTTGAGACTTAACTTTTGACATACTCTTACCTCAGAGGTTTAAAAACTTTAAGGAAGTGTCTAGGTGTATACCCTACAGACATAGTAGGAAAGCCTTGAACAAACACATGCATAGCTATATTCATTGCAGCATTATTCACAAAACAAAAAGATGGAAGCAATCTAAGTGTCCATCAATAGAGGGATGAAAAAACAAATGTGATACATACATACAATAGAATAGTACTCTACCATAAAGAATAGTGATGAGTTCTTGAAACATATAATAATATAGAGGAATCTGGAGGACATTATGCTGAGTTAAATAAGTCAATCACAAAAGGACTAATATTGCATGATCTCACTTTTATAAAAAGAAAAGAATAAATATATAGAGACCAATGTTCATTAGTGGTTACCAGGGATGATTTGTGTGGGGGAAGGCTGTCACTCTCTAGATAGTAGACACCTGTTATATTATTTATTGTGCTGGCAGGATATGTAGCATTGAATGGGGGTGAAGACAACACAGCTTGACCAAAGTAAATGATGTCAGTAAGAAGTACACAAGAGAAAAGGGAGTTTTTGATAAAGGATATGACATATATAATATTGCAACAATACCAACAAAGAATTATGTATGTGGTTATATATGTACATATATATGCATATATATAAGTATGGGTATGTATATATGTGTACCTATGTGTGCACATGTGCTCATATGGATGCATCTATATGCATGTATGTGTATGCAAGTATATACATATATATTGTGAACTACATAGAGGGCACAGTTACCAATATTTGTTAGACATAACTAAACACTTCACAAGACTAGTTTTCTGGGTTTGAAGGCTTAGAATCATAGTCTCATGGGGCAACTCAGTTAATTGGCAAAATATAATTCCTAAAATTTATGTTTTAGATCCCAATGTGGTGAGTAGTGTCTGGGGTCTTAAAAGTTCATGAGAGGCCCTAAGATGCATCCATCAGTCTCTACTCATCTGGAGCAAAAGAGAAAGCAGGGAATCAAAGACTTAGAGAAGAATCTCATCTATAGGATCAGCAGTCTACCTGGACCACGCCTCGTTTACCCTGAGACCCAAAGAAATAGACAGTGCCCAGCTACCACCAATGGTCTTTTGGATCAGGGTCATACTAGATGGATCCTGAAAGAATGGGAGAAAAATGTGAAACAGAATTCAAATTTTTAAAAATTCCAGACTAACTAGATTGGTTGAGACCAGAGGACTCCTTGAGCCTCTAGTTCTGA
>NW_006921745.1:538608-541852 GCF_000298275.1 Orycteropus afer afer | reverse complement strand
AGTGCCTAAGACACTTGAATGCTTACCAGAAGGATGGCGGTTCAAACCCACCAGCCACTCCTTGGAAGGAAGGTTGGGCAATCTACTTTTGTGGTGATACCACCTTGGAAACCCAAGGAGTGGTACTATGAGTCCAGTCCAACTTGAGGGCACATAACAACAAAAATCATGGGATTTCTTACGCTGCTATCTTTATGGAAGCAGATTTTTACATCTTTGTCCCATGGAGCAACTGGTGGATTTGAACTGCCAACCTTTTGGTGAGCAGCTGAGTGCTTAACCATTGTATCACCAAGGCTCCTTGGACACAATAACACAGCTCACTATTACTGAGCCCTGCTGGTATTCCAGGTACCTTTCTAAGCACATTCATTTAATCCTCACAACAACCCTATGGAGGATTTTCTAGTAGTATCCCTATTCAGGATAGGGAACTGAAGCACAGAGAAATTGCCTTAGATCTATCATCATAAGCAGCAAAGCCAGTGTTTGAACACATGCAGTCTTGTACCAAGGCCCACATCTGTAACCTCTACTCTTCACTGGCTTATGTGAGAGTCATTGTCTCTTCTGAAACTTTTCAAACTATGTACAACAAGGAAGGATGACTGTCTGGCAGAATATATTTTTATTAACTTTTAATGTCAAAAAGGATTTATTGTGATTTTTATTTATCTGTGATGAGATGTAGATGACTGAGCTTGTATTGAGAGACAATTTGGAAGCACTTGCCTACCCACCCAACTGTTTTATTGTTTATTTTGCTTATAATCTTTAAAACTTACAGAAAGATTAAGACAAAACAAAATAAAAAAAAAACTTGCAGTTCATATGTGTGTTTTGTAGACTTATATTTTTCTGCACCTCCTAAGCTTTCTCTTTTGATAATTTGAAGCTAAGATACTTTAAGTATAGAATCCAATCTTAATTTGACAAGATGGAAATACTTCAGAACTGATGGATTGATTGTCATACAGTGTTCACCAAGCTTTAGAGCTCCTATTTAATATACCCACAAAAGGATAAATCTAGCATTGGTAAACTTAAAACTGCACAGTCAATATTGAATGTGGCCACTGCAGAAAAAAATTTGCAGAAGTAGGTGCTCATTGGTTTACCACTGGTCTAGGATCAAGATCTTGGTCTCCATGGAGAGCCCCTCAACTTTGTCTTCTAGTACACAATGGATCCATAGTTGAGTGCCCCATTACCCCCAAAAAGGTCACATGGTATTTTTTTTTTTTTTTAATTGATTGAGTACGTGTGAGCAAAACCAAAAAAACCAAACCAAACTCAACAGCCGTTGAATCGGACCTGACTCATAGTGACCCTTCCTTGGGTTTCCGAGGCAATATCACCATGGAAGTAGATTGCCCAACCGCCCTTCCAAGGAGTGGCTGGTGGGTTTGAACCGCCAGCCTTCCGGTTAGCAGTCAAATGTGTTAGGCACTATGCCATCAGAGCTCCCACATGTTAACAAGCAAAACTAAAAGAAAAATGCCCTTGTATGACTCAGGGCTTTTTTTTTTTTTTCACATGCGCTTGAGTCATTATCAATTCAAAGCGATCCATATGGGTACAGTAAACCAGAATTTGGTACCTCAATCCAAGAAACTCTTCACTGAAGAGATTCGTAGTTAGGATAGTGCCTCCTAAGCTGTAGTCCACTGACTAACAACTGGATCTGAGGACATAGCATTCAGAAAAATTGCATGGTATGTGATAGAAGTCCTGTGTCCTAGAAATTACTCTTGGAAATGTGAGCAATAGTGATAGTACACTCTTTGACATGCTTTGACCTGTTTAAGAAAATCCAAACCAAACCAGCTGATACCATCCAGTTGATTCCAATTTATAGCAACCTCCATAGGGTTTCCAAGGCTATAAATCTTTATGGAAGCACACTTCATTTTTCTCTTGTGGAGCATCTGTTCAGTTTGAATTACTGCTCTTTGGGTTAGCAGTCCAATGCCTTAACCACAGCACCACCAGAGCTTGTTTTAAAAAAACTAATAGCATAAATAGTAAAGGGGTAGTTCTTTACTCAAATATGTAAGGCCTTAAGTATTAGGAATATTTTCTTTTAATACACTGTGAATAATAACTGGCATGATATGAGAACAACTAATACAAAAAATGTCATTTTTCCTCCTTTAATAATCAGCTAAAAACTATTTATTTATTTATTTTTAAAGTTGCTCTATGAGCTTAGGTATGGAATTAATCCACTTCACTATGGTAACATAGAATCCTTGAATGAGAAATGGAAGAGACTTTGTATTTTCATTGTGTTTCATGCAATACTGTTTTTCCCATCAGTAAAACAAGCATAATAATATCCCTCGAATCAATATTATATTCTGTGCATAAAATACTTCCCAATCGTTAAACTTTACAGGAATTTTTTCAGTGCTTATTTTACTTCATATATGGGCAGTATTTGACACAATGAAACAGACACTTGTGTTTACATTTTTCACCTCTGATTTCAGGACACCACTCTTTCTTGGTTTTCTCCTATCCCTCTTGCCATTCTTTCAGCATCCTTTGTGGGAGGTGTTTCCCCTTTCCACTCCCTTTCTTTTGCCACTTCACCTGGTCCTTTACTCTTTTTTCTCCTTTATATATAAAGGGGTATTAATTTAAGTATGAATATATCTGAATATGAATCATCTGAGGAATTTGTTAAAATGCAGGTCTCACACTTGCCTCAGAAATCTGAACAATTGATGTGGGATGAGGCCCAGAAGTATGCATGTTTGAGGTCTTTGGATTTCTGGATCCATAACTCAAATGAGACCTCTATTTTGAGTTCTATAATTATTTTCCAACCATTTGTTGAACAAACCTTCAAGCACATTGAATTCAACATCTCCAAGATGGAGCTTGTGGCAGATCACATTATTGGCCCCACTTCCTCCTTTTGTCACACCCTCTTTGCCAAGTGACTTTTCTCTCCTTCCTATGAAAAGTGTGGAACATATTTCCATGTTCCTTGACTTGGATTGAACCAAGTGACTTATTTTGGCTAACAGAAAGCAGAAAGTGACAGTGTGCTAGTTCCAAGCCTATGCCTTCAGAGGCCCCATGTGTTACAGCTTTTCCTCTTGCGTTTCTGCAGTTGACATGAAAACACGTGCCCAGGCAGGTCCACTGGTCCCAGGAGAGGATGAGAGATCACAGTGCACAATTACCCCAGTCCACCTGCCAACTGGTGGTTGAGAAATAAATGTTTGTTGTTGTA
>NW_006921745.1:535827-537218 GCF_000298275.1 Orycteropus afer afer | reverse complement strand
AACCTTAGGCTTCAGCTCTGCCTCCTGCTCCAGGCCCACTGAAGCTAGAGGCTTTTCTTCACTCAGACAGCTGCTGGCTGCTGAGGCTGACAAACCCAAGGTTAATAAGTAAAAGGGCACAGTCTCAATGTTACCAAACAATATGGCAGACCATTGATCTAAGTTCATTGAAAGTTCCAAGATCGGCAGACCATGGCAGACTCTGAACAACAACTTGGCTACATGCAGAGTTCAAGTGTGCCATAAACTAGAGACCATTTCCAAAGCTGCTTTTTGGATATGGAAAAGTAGACCACCTACCTAAAGCAGCTACTCAGCTGTGGTAGATCCCACCATGGAGTTGATTACCAGTCTCATTATGGGGAATAACAATCACCAGCTGCCCAGCCACTCAACCAGGCCTGACCAAGTTGACACACGTTAACTACCACATGCTCCCTCCCTGTGCCCTTCTTATCTATGTATTCCTGTCTATGTGAATGCTGCTTGTTTTGGTTACCTAATGTCACTGAGGTCCTCATGGACCATCATATCTTTAGACTAATTGTTTCCACATGACTTTGATTTTCTACACTCTTCTTTGTTCCAGATGAGAGGAGACCAATAGTTGTATCTTAGATGACATCTAGTCTTTTTTTAAGCATGAATCATTTGCTCATTATTGCCTTTCTTATCTCTCATCCACAGAAGGCAGGGATCTTATCTTATTCATGTTAATATGCTTTATCTGAATGTACAGTGTTAATGTTAAACACAGTGAAAACTGTGAGAGAAGGAGTTGGACAGGACTGGCTTGTTTTTCCAGGTCTTGCAAGTTTTTTGGTTCTCACAGGGTGCAGTCTTACCCATTTTATATTGCTCATTTTAGTAGAAAATATTTGAGTTTTCTTCTGACAGGTTTCTACCTTACATAGGTTCTGGCTTTCACAGGTTTTACAGTAAATATTAATGATTGGAGCAATTTTTTTTTGTGTGTGTGAGAAAGAATGCAGCTCAGGAAAGCAGAAGAGGAATGACTCTTTGGATCTAAGAACTAGAATTAGAATAATTGCCTTCTCTCTGCAACAATATTCTCTTATAATTAAAGGTGTGTGTGTTTAAAGACAACCAGGTATCTTCCAAATGTTCACAAGATGTTTTAGTGATACTACATCATTAACCAAGGAGATCTGGTGGCACAGTAAAGTGCTTGGCTAGTAATTAGAAGGTCAGCGATTTGAACTCACCAATCACTCTATGAGAGAAAGATCTGGGAATTGGCTTCTGTGAAGATTTACAGCCTTGGAAACTCTATGGGTCAGTTCTCCGCTGTATAGAGTTGCTGAGTCAGAATCTACTTAACTGCAGTGGGTTACATCATTAACCACTGTGTGGCAGTCAAGGAAACAAAA
>NW_006921745.1:519805-520824 GCF_000298275.1 Orycteropus afer afer | reverse complement strand
TGGGTTTGAACTGCCAGCCTTCTGGTTAGCAGTCAAGTGCTTTAGCCACTATGCTACCAGAGCTCCTACATTGAGTAAGTATGGTGAAAGATACAATCCTGACTCACTCACTTCCTGCTTTTAAACCATGCAATATCCCCTTGTTCTGTTGGAATGACAGCCTCCTGATCTATGTACAGGTTCCTAATGAGTACAATCAAGTGTTCTGGAATTCCCATTCTTCTCAATGTTATCCATAGTTAGTTATGATCCACACAATTGAATCCTTTTGCATAGTTAATAAGACACAAGTAAACATCTTTCTGGTATTTTTGCTTTCAGCTAAAATCCATCTGAGATCAGCAATGTTATTCCTCTTTCTAAGCCCTGTTCTGAATCCAGCCTGCATTTCTGGAAGCTGTCAATACACTGTTGTAACTATTTTTGAATGATCTTCAGCAAGAGTTTACTTGTGTGTGATATTAATGATATTGTTTAATAATTTCCACATTCTGTGGGATCACTTTTCTTTCAAATGAGTAAAATATGGATCCTTTCCAGTCAGTGGCCAGGTAGCTGTCTTCCAAATCTCTTGGTATAGTCAAGGGAGTGCCTCCAGTGGGGCATCTGTGTGTTGAAACATCTCAATGGGTATTCCATCATTTCCTGGAGCCTTGTTCTTTGCCAATTCTTTCAGTGCAGCTTCGACTTCTTCCCTCTATACCATTGTTTCTTGATCATATGCCAACTCCTGAAATGGATGAACATTGACCAGTTCTATTTGGTACAGCAACTCTATGTATTCCTTCCACCTTCTTTTGATGTTTCCTGCATCATTCAATATATTGCCCATAGAATCTTTCAATATTGCAACTCGAGGCTTAAACTTTTTCCTCTATTCTTTCAGCTTGGGAAATGCTGAGCATGTTTGTCTCTTCTGGTTTTCTAACTCCAGGTCTTTGCACATTTCATTATAATTGTTGACTTTGTCTTCTCAAGCTGCTCTTTGAAATCTTCTGTTCAGCTCTTTAATCTTGTCA
>NW_006921745.1:491045-519165 GCF_000298275.1 Orycteropus afer afer | reverse complement strand
AAAAAAAAATCTTCAATTTCCTCATTTTTGGCTTTGGTTGTTGGTGTGTAAATTTGAATAATAGTAGTATTAACTGGTCTTCCTTGTAAGCATACAGATATTATCCTGTCACTGACAGCATTGTACTTCAGGACAGATCTTGAAACAGTCTTTGCGATGATGAATGGCACACCATTCCTCTTCAATTTGTCATTTCCGATATAGTGGATCATATGGTTGTCTGATTCAAAATGGCCAAAACCAGACCATTTCAGCTTGCTAATGCCTAGGTTATCAATCTTTATGTGTTCCACTACATTTTTGTCACTTCTAGCTTTCCTCAATTCATGTTTCATATATTCCAATGTTCCAATTATTAATGGATGCTTGCAGCTGTTTCTGCTCATTTTGAGTTATGCCACATCAGCCAATGGAGGTACCAAAAGCTTTACTCCATCCATATCATTAAAGTCATTTCTACTTTGAGGAGTCTTCTCTTCCCCAGTCATATTTTGAGTGCCTTCCAACCTGATGGGCTCATCTTCTGGCACTATAATGGACCATGTTTCAGGTCTATTCATAACATTTTCCAGTAATAAATCAGACCATGTTTCACTGCTATTCACAAGGTTTTCATTGGCCAATTCTTTGAGAAGTGCATTGCCTCTCCCTTCTTCTGAGTCTGTCTTAGTCAAAGCTCCACTGAAACCTTTCCACCATGGGTTACCCTGCTGGCATTTTGCAACACTGGTGGCATAGCCTCCAGCCTCACAGCAACATTCGATGTACCACAGGAGAACAAACTGACAGACAAGTTCATCTACCTTAGTTGCTCCAAACCACTCTACTAAGTTCCCCACCTGTCCTCCTGCCCACCTACCTGCTCAGGGGCCCAGCCTTGGATCAAGCCACCCCCAGAAAGGCCTGAGCTTGCACGGCCTTCTCATAACAGAACTGAGTTAATAAAAAAGATAAATAAGATAGAGCCTCTGCCTTAGTTATATATATATATATATATATATATATACCCACCCACACATATACATATATACATATCTATATTTGTATATAATAAAACCAAAAAAAAAAACCTCACTGCCATCAAGTTGATTCAGACTCAGACCCATTTGTTTTCCAAGGCTGTAAATCTTTACAGAAGCAAAGTGCTTCATTTTCCTTTCTGCTGAGTGATTCAAACCACTGTCCTTTTGGTTAGCAGCCAAATGTCTTAACCACTATATCACCAGAGCTTTCTCTCTCTCTCTCTCTCTTTCTCTCTCTCTATATATATATATAGACACACACACACACACATACATACATGTATATATGGCTCATGGTTATCAGTCAGAATTGACTCGAGGGGAACAGATTTGGTTTTTGTATGGTAACTATAACATCGTTAGGTAAAATTTATTTGCAGAGGAACTCACAGATCTTAAGTGTAATCTCAATGACTATTAAAAAAAACTGTGAACATCACCCTGATTAAAATATCAAACATTTATATCTTCTAGGAAATTCAACCAATTTCTTCCCCTACAACCACAAGCAAGCTTGTTATGACTTCTATCACTGCAGATTAGTTTTTTTTTTTTTTTTTTTAATTTTCTATAAATGGATTCATATAGTATATACTCTTTGTATCTGGCTTATTTCACTCAATCTACTTCTTGAGATTCATCCATGATGTTTGTATCAGTCATTTATTCCTTTATTATTGCAGAGTAGTATTACATTGCACTTTTTTTTTTTTTTTTTTTCATACTCTTGTTGATGGTCACTTGGGTTGTTTCCAGTTTATGGGTATTATGAATAAAGCTGCTATTAGCATTCATGTGTACATCTTTTTGTGGACATAAACTTTCATTTCTCTTGGGCAAATATCTAGGTATAGAATTATTGGGTCATAAGATGCCTATTTGACTGCTCCTAAGGCATTTGACTGCTAACCAGAAGGCTGTCAGTTCAAACCTACCAGCCACTCCTTGGAAGGAAGATTGGGCAATCTACTTCTGTAGAGATGCCACTGTGGAAATCCAAGGAGGGGTCACTGTGAGTGGAGTCAACTTGATGGCAGTGAGTTTGGTTTAATAGCTCTGGTGGTGTAGTGCCTAACACATGTGACTGTTAACCAGAAGTCTGGCAATTCAAATCCACTAGCCCTTCCTTGGAAGGAAGGTTGGGTAATCTACTTCTGTAGCGATACTGCCTCAGAAACCCAAGACAGGATCATTAAGAATCAGATCCGACTCGATGGCAGTGAGTTAGGTTTTTGGTTTTTAGGGTAGGTAGATGTTTAACTCTATAAGATTTTGATAAAGAGTTTTCCACTAGAAATAGATGAGAGTTGTTCCATATCTTTTCAAAATTGGATGCTGGCATCTTTTTTATTTTATTTATTCTAATAGGTATGAAAAGTTACTCTGTTAAAGGCTGTGCTCTTAACTACTGACTGAAATCATTTAGTTCTTTTTTTACTCCAACATATAATACAGATACTTTTATACACTTTATTTCTTTTTTTACTCCAACACATAATACAGATACTTTCATACATGTCTGTCTCTCCTATTAGATTTAAAGCTATTATGTACCTTATTGGGAGCTCTGGTAGCATAGTGGCTAAGGCACTTGACTGCTCACCAGAAGGCTGGCGGTTCAAACCCACCAGCCACTCCTCGGAAGGAAGGTTGGGCAATCCTACTTCCGTAGTGATACTGCCTCGGAAACCCAAGGAGGGGTCGCTATGAGTCGGGGCCGACTCGACGGCAAATAACAACAACACAACAACAAATGTACCTTATTATTTTTATAGTCTCCCCAAGGCCTAACAAAGTGCCTGCCTCAGAATTGGTGCTTGATAAATACTCAATAAATTATGACTTGGAATACTTTCTCTGTAGCTTTTACTCCCTTTGCCAACTTAGGAAAAGGAGTATAAAAAAGTGCTAGCTATGGTGCAAGGAAGAGTGAGGATGGTTAATAAGGTTGTGTGTATCTGGAAATACATTCCCAAGCCTACTGACAAGATTAAAGAATAGTCCAGACTAAGGGAAGTTAGAAAACAAGATTCTACTGATTATATCCATCATTGTAAATCAGAATAATATGGGGATCTCTGAAAAATATGCAGATGCCTGGATTCCACTCCTACTTACTTGGATTCAGTTAAACTGGAGATAGACCCAGTGTTTGATCCTTTGCAGATGTTTCCTATTGTGCAGCTAGGAATGGACTACTAGCCTTAGTAGAATGGAGTGAAGAAATGAGAGGTTAGCATTGATGATGATCAAGATAATTTGCTCCATATAGATAACAAACAGTATGCATATTTGTCTTTGGAAGTAGGATTATCATGTTTAATCACACACATAGACGGGACTTGTTGTGTTGTTGTTATGTGCTGTCGAGTCAGACTCGACTCATAGCAACCCCTTCTTGGGTTTCCGAGGAGGTATCACTACAGAATTAGATTGCTCAACCTTCCTTCCGAGGAGTGGCTAGGTGATTTGAACCGCTAGCCTTCTGGTTAGCAGTCAAGTGCCTTAGGCACTACACTACCAGAGCTCCTATAGATGGAACTAGAGCAGAATAATTTTCAACTACCTCCTTTATTTTTTCAAAGCAAACATATATCCCCTTAATGCTGTAGAATCAAAAGAACAACAACAGTTGTGTATTTTCCATGGTCTCTTAATAACTTACTTATTAAACACCTATAAGATGTTTACTTCAAACATTAATTCCCAACACTGCCAAAATAATTTGAGTCTAGATGTGACAATCATCAATTGTTGTTGCTGTTGTTATGTGCCATCAAGTTAGTCCCGACTCATAACAACCTCTCCTTGGGTTTCCGAGGCAGTATCACTACAGAAGTAGATTGCCCAACCTTCCTTCCGAGGAATGGCACAATTAATCAGACAGAATTCAAGACTAATGCCAGGATTGAATGCATGATGCAAAATTACTAAATGGAGTTAAACATTTAAAATTAACAATGAGCCAGACGGCATAGTGGAACTGTAAGTCTCTTAGTTTTGTTCTTCCAGGCTCTGGCTCTGAACTCTATTCCAGAGCATTCACTGTCACACAGCTGCTGAAGGTGTTTCAGTAAAGGCACAGCCTGACCTCACCCTATTCAGTGAGAATAGATTTTTCATTACAATAACTTTGTTACCTGATGTCAGGTCAACTCTAACTTATGGCAACCCCACGTGTTACAGAGAACTGCTCCTCAGGGTTTTCTTGGTTATAATATTAACAGAAGTAGTTTGGAAGAAAGGTCCACTTTCGACTACTCCCATGCATTTTCTTTCCTCTACCTATGGGCCCATTAATCCTATGGTTTGAAATTACTGTGAAGTAGGTAGAACAGAACTGGAACAATTTATTTTTAGTTCTTCATCACTCTTGTTCTTACTTCAGTCTTTACCAATTTTTACCTTCTTGGAGGATGGAGGGACAGTGCCAAGGAAGAAGAACTGGGAAAAGAGGTGTGAGAAAAGAAAGTAGGAGAGAAAGATGGGGAGAAGGAATAAAGAGAAAACAATTGTATGTGTATGTAGAAGGGAGAGTTGCAATGACTGTGACGAAGAATTAGAATCAGAAGCTTAGAACTGGGAGGATCCTTCCATATCATACAGTTCATCATCCCCATTTACAGATGAGGAAACTGAGTGCAAGAAATATTTACACAAGTGACACAGCAAGCCAGGGCCAGAACAGACGAGAGAGTTCAGATGCCCATTACCACCCCCTTCAAAGTACTTTCTAATCTATGCTGCCTTGTTGAGCCACAAAAGAAGAAATAGCTTTTTCCTCCTCCTCATCTCCTAATCACATATCTCTGAGCCTGAAAAGACATTGCAATAAAGATGAATAAACAATTTGTGTGTAGGGTTGTGTGAGCATTCTATGGGCAGGGAGAGTCAAAGGAGGCATTACAAAGTCACTTTTTACCTAAATACAATATAAAACTTAAGCACATCTTCAAACTTTTCCAAGGCAGAAGTATAAACAGTGGAGAGGTATAACACGTCTGAGAATAAAACGGCAGTTTTAAGAGATGAGCCATGTCTTCAGAGACTGCATTACAAGACCACCAATAATAATGACACTAATGTGTTTGTGTTACACTTCACAATCTGGATGTTTGGTGCACTTCAACCATTTGTTCCAGGTCACTAGAGGTTAACAAGACAGTTGTTGTTGTTGTTGTTATGTGCCGTTGAGTCAGACCCGACTCATAGCGACCCCTTCTTGGGTTTCCAAGGCAGTATCACTACGGAAGTAGATTGCCCCATCTTCCTTCTGGGGAGTGCTGGTGGGTTTGAACCGCCAGCCTTCTGGTTAGCAGTCAAGTGCCTTAGCCACTATGCTGCCAGAGCTCCCAAGACAGTAGTGAATATAAACATAATTGTGTTATAAAAGAGGATCCAATAAATCAGACATAATTTATTGGCAATTTCACACATGATGTGTTTTAGAATAAGTTCCCAGTTTGAAGAGCAAAGGCAAAACCACATCAATAATCTTTACTTTCTTCTAGAAGCAAGCTGGCACATGTTGAATAAACACATTGGTACTCACTGTTGTGTTTGAAGGTCCTTATGGTTGCACCTGAGAGTCGAGCCCCAAGAACAAGAGATGCGTGGTTTAGCTCATCACTTAAAATGAGGCATCCCTGTGCAGAAAACAAGCACACAAAGCACAAGCTAATCAGTAAATAAAAGAAAAACAACTGTGGGAACAGGAATATAGCACACGACTTACAGCACAGGGTTCCAAAATCCTACTTAATTTTAAAATGCTAAGAGTTTAACCTGGTGTCTGTATGGGTAAAATCTGCACAATAATTAGCTGATAGAGACAGGCATTGTTCAAAGGAATTACATCTTTGCTTAAACAAAGTAGTTTACAGCAAAGATGCTCATCCAAGATCTTGGTTAAGCACTAGGAAGAATCAAAAGGATTAATGTTTTACAGGAAAACTTATCCTCTTTATTCCAATGGTGGCTTCTTTGGAATGGTTTTGGTGTACTACTACTAGAACATAGGAAATGGATCAAGACATTTCTAGAAGGCTTTTCAAACTACTGCTTTTAGTTTCTTATACCCCATTGCATTAACATTCCATGTAGAGAGAACCATCACTGGTTTAGAGTTAAAAACTGTGGATTTTGAAAAGTATAGATGGGAACTCAATTTGAAAAATTCAGACTAATTTACTGTATCTGTTTTTGAAAATAAATCTCTTTTTAATTTGAAAAATTGGAAATTGTAAAATCATTTAAGCATACCAAGTATGCCTCTGCCTTTTTATAGAATTCTAAAATTAAAAAAATAAAATTTTTTATAAAATTATAGTGGATATTTGTTTTTTGTGGCCACCTAGAATTTTTAAATTCTCTCTTAGGTGCTGGTAATTTCATACATTATGTATTTTAAGTTTTAAGGGCAAATGCCAACAAAATTTCCACATCTCCAAACTCTAGAAATATGTGTGTGTATGTATTTTTTTGTGAAATATTTGAGATCTACTCATAACCTTCATGATATTTCCACTCTAAATTTTTATGAATGCCTAAGAACAAGGACATTATTCTACAAAATCACAATGCAATTATCACACTCAAGAAGTTTAGCATTTATATAATCCGTTTTGAACAGACAATCATGTGGTCTATTATGAAGAGGAATAGGGTCATGTTTATCTTCAAAAAGAACATTTCACAATCTATCCTGAAGTACAACGATGTCAGTGATAGGATAATATCCAAATGACTACAAGGAAGACAAGCTCACACGACTGTTAGTCAAAATTGCACACCAACCAAAGATGAAGAAATTGTAGATTTTTACCAACTTCTGCATTCTTAAATTGATCAAACATGCAATTACAATGCATTGATAAATACTGGTGATTGGGATATGAAAGCTGGACACAATTAAGTATCAATACTTGGAAAATATGGCCTTGGTGATGGAGACAATGATGAAGATTGCATGACAGAATTTTGCAAGACCAGTGACTTATTAATTGCAAATACCTTTTTTAATGGTCACTATGTATGTGGATCTTGCAAAATGAAATATGCAGGAGTCAGACTGATTACATATGGACAAGGTCAATATTGTCAATCAGAACAAGGCCAGGGGCCAATTGTGGAACAGACCATCAATTGTTAATATGCAAGTTGAAGCTGAAGAAAACTAAAACAAGCCCACGAGAGCCAACATATGACCTTGAGTATATCCCATCTGAATTTAGAGACCATCTCAAGAATACATTTGACCCACTGAACACCAATGACTGAGGACAAGATGAGTTGTGGGATGACATCAAGGACATTATATATGAAGAAAACAAACCAATCAAACCTACTGCCATTGAGTCAATCCTGATGTACGGTGACCCTATAGAAAAGAGTAGAAGTACTTCATAGGTTTTCCAAAGCTTTAAATCTTTATGGGAGGAGACTGCCTCATCTTTCTCCAGTGGAGTGGCTGGTAGGTTTAAACCACTGACATTTTGGTTAACAGCTGAATACCTTAACCACTGTGCCACCAGAGCACTGAAGAAAGCAAAAGGACATTAAAAAGATAGGAAAGGAAAAAAAAAAAAAGGTCAGGTGGATGTCAGAAGTTACTCTGAAACTTGCTCTTGGATAAAGAATAGCTAAATTGAGTGGAAGAAATTATGAAATAAAAGAGCTGAACAGAAGATTTCAAAGGGCAGCTCAAAAAGAGAATAGTATTCTAATGAAATGTATAAAGACCTGGAGTTATTAAAAGAAAAAAAAAAAAAAAAAGAAGACACACTTGGCATTTTTTGAGCTGAAAGCACCAAAGAAAAACGTCAAGCTTCGAGTTATAATACTGAAGAATGTCATTGGCAAAATGTTGAATGATTCAGAAAGCATCAAAAGAATATGGAAGAAATGAACATACTCACTGAACCACACTGAATTAGTTGATATTTTCATTTGATCAAGAACCAATACTGCTGAAGGAAGAAGTCCAAGCTGCACTAAAGGCAAAAAACAAGGCTCCAGGACTTGACCAGATACCAATGGAGATGCAATGCTAGAAGCACACACTCATCTATGCCAAGAGATTTGGAAGACAGCTAAACTAGAAGACAGCTAACTGGAAGATAACAAATCAACTAGAAGAGACTCATGCTTGGCCCATTTGAAAGAAAAGTGATTCAACAGAACGCAGAAATTATTGAACAATATCATTAATAGCACATGCAACTAAAGTTTTGCTGAAGGCAATTCAAAAATGGTTGCAACAGTACATTGACTGTTGGAAGTTTAAGCTGAAGATATGGAATGAAGTATATCATTACTGATGTTAAATGGATCTTGGTTGAAAGCCAAAAATACCAGAAGGATATTTACCTGTGTTTTATTGACTATGCAAAGGCATTTGACTGTGTCAATCATAACAGATTACATATTGCACTTTAAAGAATAGAATTCTAGAACAATTAATTGTGCTCATGTGGAAACTGTATATTGACCAAGAGGGAATCTTTCAAACAGAACAAGGGGATACTGAATGGTTCAAAATCAGGAAAGTTATCCAATTTGTAAACTCAGCAAATGATCTGAGAAGCTGGACAATATGAAGAACACTGCAACAAGACTGAAGGAAGATTCATTAACTACCTGTGACATGCAGATAACATAATCTTGCTTGCAGAAAGGTAAAAAGATTTGAAGCATTTACTGATGAAGATCAAAGAATACATCCTTCAGTATGGCTAACACCTCAGCATAAAGGAAACAAAACTCCTCACATGCATTCATGTGGAACTTGTACATAGAGAAAGAGGCAGGTGTTTGAACAGTATAAGAGGATACTGAGAAGTTTTAAATCAGAAAAGGTATGCATCAGGTTGTATTCTTTCACCATAGTTATTCAATATGTAATTGACCAATAAGCAACAGAATGATTAAACTGAAGAAATAGTGATGTTGTCAAGGATTTCTTTTTATTTGGATCCACAATCAACACCCATGGAAGCAGCAGTCAAGAAATCAAACAATGTACTACAAGGTGCAAATATGCTGTGAAAGATTTTTCAGTGTTTTCAGAGATGTCACTTTGAGCACTAAGGTGTTCCTGACCCAAGCCATGGTATTTCCAATCACCTCACATACATGTGAAAGCTGTACAGTGAATAAGGAAGACAAAAGAAGAATTGATACCTTTGAGTTAAAGTTGATGAAAAATGTTGGATATACTATGGACTACGAGAAGAATGAACAAACTTGGAAGAAGTACAGCTGGAATGTTCCTTGGAAGTGAGGATGGTGAGACATCATTTCTTGTACTTTGGATATGTTATCAGGAGGAATTAGTCTCAGGCAGAGTAGAGGATCAGAGAAGAAGAGGAAGGCCCTTAACCAGATGGATTGACACAGTGTCTGCAACAATGGGTTCAAACATAGCAATGATTGTGAGGATAGCACTGGGCCATGCACTGTTTCATTCATTGTACATAGGGTCACTATGAGTCAGAACTGACTCAACAGCACCTAACAACATCATCAAAATTCATCATCAAAATATTTTGTATTTTGTATGTATCTGTCAGTTTGTTGCACTGTGGTGGCTTTGCATGTTGCTGTGATCTTGAAATCTATGCCACTGGCATTTTAAAAACCAGAAGGTTCACTGATATTCCACAGGTTTAATGTAGCTTCCAGACTAAGACAGACTAGGAAGAAACACCTGGAGACTTACTTAAAAAATTAGCCATTAAAACCTTATGGATCACAACATAATATTGTCTGACTTGCTGTTTTTGGACATGCCATCTGAAAGGATCAAACTCTGGAGGAAGACATTCTTTTTGTGAAGTAGAAGGCTATTTGAGAGCATGGAAGACCCTTGGTGAGATGGATTGGCATAACAGATGCAACAAAGAACTCAACGTACTATTGATCAATAGATAATACCAGATAGGATAGAGTTTTGTCCTGCTGTACATAGGTTGCCTGGAATCAGATGGAGTCTATCATTGAATACCCAATTCAAATTCAAAATTTCCCAGGTGTCCTAATAATATCTTTGTTGGCTGCTTTCTTTCCTTCTTCTTCTTCTTTTTTTTTTTTTACAATGCAGAATCCAATTAAAGAACACATATGCATTTAGTTATAAGTCATATTTTTTAAAAAATATAAGTCTAATGATGACATTTGCTCACTTAAAATGAATCAACAAACTCTCCACTTTTCTAAGTGAATTTCAAATACTTTAACTTGATTTGTAGTGTAATGCCTTCATTTCTGGTTCCTTCTTCTACCAGTATCTTATGTGGTTAAACCTCTGTGGCTTGTGCATAGTGCCACTTTTTCCTAATCCTAAGAAAATAACTTACATGTCTGTTAACATTCTATTATAATGTCATCTGTTTTTGCACAGGTTTTTCAGACTTCATCAAGAAGAGATTGGGGAAACTCTTTTGTCCTTCCCCATGTATGTGCATACCTTCTTTTTGTAGTATTTATCCTATTTTATTTAATGTGTTGTTTTTGCTACTAGACTATAAACTACACAATATTTTGTATGCTCTGCATCTTATCTTGTCTCATATTATGACAGAGTAAATTATCAATAAGTTTTTGGACAGAAAAAAAAAATGAATGAATGACACTGGTAAAATCTTTCATTCCAAGTAAATTCTTAATAAATATTTGTTGGCTACATTGTAAGTGGGTCTTAGGAGCCTAAGAATAGTTGAATGACTACTAAATCATCTTCAAAGATTAATTTTTGTCCACATCCAGGGCTTCAATTATATACTTAGGAATATCATGATGAAGAGATTTGCTGGACTAATTGGTACAATTATCCAAAAAACTGACTCCAAAAAGTTTATCCTAAGAAGTAATAACCATACTTCCACTAAAAAACCTGCTTAGAATTTTCATAGGAAGACAATTTTGTTAACACATTCTCACCTTTCCAACTAGTGCAGGGATATTCATGGAGTTAGTTGCAAATCCCATCCCAAAGACCATAGCTGCTTCTACGTTCAGGAACTTAGCCACAAGGTCCTCCAACTCTCTGTGCTTATCCAAGGTACCTGCACAGGGAATGATATGATGGGTGAGCCTTCTGTTTTCAACATATCCAAGACTGAAACTCGAATTCCAGTACAAATACACGAGTGAACATTGCAGGGATATTTGTAATAGGCCTAATCTAGAAACAACTCAAATGTTCACTCATGGTTAAATGGATGAATATGTTGTGGTGTTTTTATATAATGGAATTCAGCACAGCAATGAGAAAAAAAAAACAAACTATTGTAAGGGTTAATCTCATACATATGATATTGAGTGAAAGACAGCAGACACTTCAAAAAGTTACAGACTCTAGGAATCCATTTATATGAAGTTTACAAACAGATGGAACTAATCTGTAATGTTAGAAATAATGATTGTTAGTACTTTTGTTGGTGCACAGAGAGGATTTTGAGATTCTGGAAATGTTTTGCGTCTTGATCTGGGTACTTGTTACACAGGTCTGATTTGTGAAAATACATTGAGCTAAATGTTTTTGATTGGTGCCATTTTGTATTTTATAATGCAATAAAATTTACAAGAAAATACTGCAATTTCTCTCTACTTCACCCTCCTTATCACAAATAATTTACTTATCACACTACATCTAAATGCAAACAGATCCCATGACTTCCATAGATACGGGTGTGTGTGTGTGTGTGTGAGGGGAATTAGTTATAATTCATTGAAACTTCAGAATGTATTCTATACTGTGCTAAGTCCATTAATTAAGTTATCTTTTTTTAATCTTATAAGCCTAAGAATGAAGGTGTTATTACTTTACAGATAAGAAAACTGAAGCTTAAAGAGGTCTAATTAGTCTAACTACAAAGTTTATGTTTTTAATTACTGTGCTATATTCTATATGTTTGCCCTTTGACCTCATCTTAAACATAACCCTCTGGTGCCTTACTGACAGCAGCTTTTAATGCTTTCCATATTTTTCTGTTTGCCATCCTTCTGACTTTTAGATCTGTTCTGCCCAATACGATGGCTCCTAGGCACACATGGCTAGTGTAGTGGAAAAACTGAGTTTTTAATTTTATTTAATTTAGTTACATTTTAATTTAAAAACTGAAGCACTGAAAAATATTTCACTAAACACAACTTTATTATTTTAGTGGGATTACACTTTAAACATTGAAAATATAATCTCCGAATTGAGATGTGTTGTGCTTTAATTGTAAAACACACTTTTTGAAGGTTGACTACAAAAAAAAAAAATAAAATAAGATGTCTCATTGGCAAATTTTTATGCTTATTACATGTTAAAATGATATATTGGATAAATGTATTATTAATTAATTTTACCTGTTTTCTATACTTTTTTCAATGAGGTTACTAGAAAATTTAAGATTATACATCTTACATTTTATTTCTGTTGGTCAGTGTAACTCTAAATGATACATTTACCAGAACAGAAAAATTTATAAGAGGAGAGATACAGTAATTTACATCCAATGAAAGCAGGTGCTTTTGCTCAGATCTAGGTTAGAGGAATACAGTTAGTGTGACACTATTGTAAATATGCTTCTTGCTATCCAAGGATTAACATATGTTATTACACTGAGTATGATATCAGAATTCTGTTTAAATTGATAAAGTAACTTCCTTACTGTGGTAAATGGTGAGGGCTGGACTTTACAAGCCATTGAGTGGTCAATTCAAAGTTTCATTTTGCCTTTAATACCCCAGAGGATATTTGATGGCAAATCTTTGCTTTTCATGATAGGTTACACTGCTGGTGACCCTTCTTCTAAAATAAGAGTCCATCTTCCCGAAGTTATCAGAAACCACAGTAAAATATGGTAGATTCTAGGAGAGTCTATTTTACTCAAGAGTTGGGGACAATTAAACTTTAACTTCTAATTAAAGACTTTCTATTATCAAAGATATATTGTGGAATAAGAAGAACTAAAATTTAAAAATAAAGCATGAGCACATAATTAGGTTTGCCTTTCCCTAGTTGAGACTGTGACCCAAAGGGAATGGTACTAGGATCAAGTAGTGAAAAGGCCACCAGGCTGGGCTTAAGGAGCTTGGGTTCCACTCATTAGCTGGGTGTCCTTTTTGTTGCAGTCCTGGGAGAGACTAGAAGAGATGCTGTTTTAAGCATCGCTGATGATTGGGCAATCTACTTCTGTAGTGATACTGCCTTGGAAACCCAAGCATGGGTCACTATGAGTTGGATCCGCCTTGACTGCAGTGAGTTTGATTTTAGATATTGTGAGTGCACTTTCTTCCACATAGAAAGGCCTTGCCTTAGTAGCAACTCCCATTCACTCTTTGAGATACAGGTAAAATCTCATCTTTTGTCTGATGTCTTTCTCAGCATCCTCAGGCAAAATTGGTCATTTTCTCTTCTGAGATTCCATAACTCCCCTCACATAACACTTAGTAAAATGAACTGAGAGTGTTCATGAGGAAGTATTTTCTACTGCAGAGAGAGTTCTTGTTGTTGTTGTTATGTGCCATCTAGTCGGCCCGACTCATAGCGACCCCTCCTTGGGTTGCCAAGGCAGTATCACTACGGAAGTAGATTGCCCAACCTTCCTTCCGAGGAGTGGCTTAGGGTACAGATAATTGTGTGAAATGTTCATCTGGCCATCACAGCACCTAGCACAGTACTGCCACACCATAAGCACTTGCAGAGTTGAAGATTGTTTGATTGAGAATGAAGATAGACTGAGCCTAGATTAGGGATTCACACTCTAGGGGACAGGTTGGAAGCAACATTTGGGGAATCTGGTTGAAGGGTACTAGGAATATGGTGCCAAGCATCTATATGTCTTTAAATATAGTTATCCCTCAGTATCCATGGGGGAATTGATTCCAGGGACCCCCCCTCCACACACAAATATCAATATTGGTGGATACTCAAGTCCCTTATATAAAATGGCATAGTTTTTGCACATAACCTACACACATCCTCCTGTATACTTTAAATTATCTCTAGATTACTTATAATACCTAATATATTGTAAATGCCATGTAAATGTCACTTTATGCTCCCTCTTAGTCTTTGAGGGATTGCTCTGACTATTTAATTGCTCATTTATTTTCTCTCTGAATATTTTCAATGGTGGTTGGTTGAGTCCACCTACATGGAGAGTCAACTGTCCCTCTTATTCTGCCCCATACTTATCATTCAGTACATATTGACTTAATGAAAAATAAATGAATATATATATGGTCTAGCATTTCCAAAACAAAATAGAAACAAACTAGATGCAGCATAGTAGATTCTGATTCATGGCAACCCCATGTGTGTCAAAATGGAACTGTGCTCCATAGGGTTCTCAATGGTTGACTTTTTGTAAGTAGATCTTTCACTCAGCATACTGTCTTCTGGGTTCATCCATGTTATGTGATGTTTTGCAGATTTATTGTTATTCTTTAATGTTTTGTAGTATTCCATTGTGGAAATACGCCTCATAAACTAGATATTACTGATGTTTTCTGATGTTCAATATTCAGACATTATGAATAATTTGTATACAATTTTCAACCTCAGTACTGAAAATCTAAAAATTCATGTGGTTTTGTAATCATTTTGTAAATAGTTATTCTAGTGACTTCCAGTTAAAAATTTATAGGCAAATCATCTTTAAAAAAAAGGATGTTGGTACTAGTGTCTTAAAATTTTGATAAGCTGCTACATCTAGCATTTAGTAATTAATAATTTAATATTATACACAACAAAACTCAAAAAACTAATCATTCACAGGAAATTTAAAAAGTTGTTAGAGATAACTATGTTGTCGTTACCAAAGATGTTCCACACAGCAGACAATTTGAAAGATCAGGGAGCATTCCAATGAAAATCAGTAAGAGTACAGAGGATACAAATTTAAAATTTTAAGACATGTTAAATGCTTGACTATGATTACAAAGTGCCATTTCCCTGTGCCTCATATTTCAAGGTGAACCATACCTAACTCAACGCCATTGAGTTGATTCAGACTCATAGTAACCCTTTCACGTGTTTCCGAGGTTGTATCTCTAAGGAAGTAGATTGCCCAGTCTTCCTTCTGAGGGTGGCTGGTGTGTTTGAACTGCCAGCCTTCTGGTTAGCAGTCAAATGCCTTAGGCACTACGTCACCAGAAATTGTTGGCTTGAAGAAACAGGAGTTCATTCTCTTATAGTTTGGAGGCTTTAAGTCTGAGTTCAAAATGCCATGCTTTAGGGGCTGGGTGAAAGCCTCTCAACCTTGGCCTTCAGCTCTGCCTCCTGCTCCTGGCCCACTGAAGCTGGAGGCTTTTCTTCACTCAGCTGCTGGCTGCTGAGGCTGACAACCCCAAGGTTAACAAGTAATGAGGCACAGTCCCAATATTACCAAACCACATGGCAGGCCATTAATTCAAGTCCAATGAAAGTTCCAAGGTCGGCAGAGCACGGGATGCTGCAGAACAACGACTTGGCTACATTCAGGGTTCAAGCATGACATAAGCTAGAGTCTATCCCAGAGGCTTCTGCTTATATACAGGAAGCAGACCATATCCCTAAGGCAGCTACTCAGCTGCTCACAGTAGATTCCACCATGGAGTTGACTACCAGTCTCACCATGGGGAATGCTACATCCAGCTGCCCAGCCACTCAACCAGGAACTGCCAAGTTAACACACAAACTTAACTACCACAGACACTGTTAGATATTTTCTTAAGATTATAAAGCATATGCTTCCTAAAAGTTATTTGAAGTTTTTAGAATAAATGGCTTTCAAAATTATGCTACTCCTAACTCTTATATGATATTGTAAGATTACTATTCATGTTGAAGAATATTTTCAAATGTCCTGGATTTTTTTTTTTTTTTTTTAATAACTGGATGTTTCCATAACTTTGCCCTTTGTATGCTCTACTACATTCGTGGATATATTTGCAGCACATAAAAATACATAGATAGAGATAACTTCTGTCAAATATGTGTATTTGTGGGTATAGTCCCATTGGCCTCTGTTCAGATTGTAAATTATTATTATTATATTTACAGGATTGTATGTGTAATAGTATTCACCTTTGTTACCTCTAACTCTTGTGCTCCTCCCTATCTCTTCCACTGCCTTGATCATTTTGTACTAACCTCCCCCTCATGGTATATTGCCTTTCACTTCACCCAAGTTAATAGGAGCCTACCCTCTAGTTGGTGATGTTCCTTCCCTTCCTCTCCTACTCCTGGTAACCTTCAAACAACAATTCTTTCTCTGTGTTAACCTTTTCTTAACTTTTTACAGTAGTGTTATCATTCAATAATTGTCCTTTGTAATTGACTACTTTCATTCAGCATACTGTCTTCTGGGTTCATCCATGTTATGTGGTGTTTTGCAGATTTATTGTTATTCTTTAATGTTTTGTAGTATTCCATTGTGTGTACACACCACAGTTTGTTTATCCATTCATCCGTTGATGGGCATTGGGGTTGTTTCTATTTGTGAATAATTCTGCGATGAACATAGGTCTGCATATATATGTTTTTGTGATGACTTTCATTTATGTCAGATATATAACTAGTAGTGGTATTGCTGGATTCTATAGTATTTCTAGTTTCAACTTCTTAAAGACGTGCCATACTGCTTTCCGTGGTGGTGGTACTGTTTTACAATTCTACCAGCAGTGTATGTGAGTTCCAGTCTCTCCACATCCTCACCAGCATTTGTTGTTTTCTGTTTTTTTGAACTTTGCTATTATTACTGGAGTGAGATATCTCATTGTTGTTTTGATTCGCATCTCTGTATGGTTGATTAACGATTGTGAACATTTCTTCATGTGTTAGCTGCCTGAATGTCTTTAGTGAAGTGTCTATTCATGTCTTCTGTTCATTTTTAATTGGATTGCTTGTCTTTTGTTGTTGTTGTTAAGGTTTTGAAATTTTCTATGAATTCTGGAGATTAGTCCCTTGTCCTATATATCATCGCCAATTTATTTTCCCTAGTCTGTAGATTCTCTTTTGACAAAATCTTCTGATACACACAAATGTTTAATTTTTAGGAGATCCTGATTTGTGTGTGTGTCTTTCTTCCTTCCATCTATCACTCTTTCTAGTCCTCTTTCCCTCTCCTTCTTTCTTTCTTGACTACTTATTTCCTTGCTTCAGGCCTTATATGTGCCTAAAAGTAATATCTCACTGTTAAAATTTGAAAAAGATGTTAAATTTCTTTTCATTGATCTTGAGCTGACATGTTAAATGAAGCGGGTAAATAGATTAGTGATTCAGAAGGGTGATAGGTAGAGAAAGAACTTAGGCTGTGGGCAGTCCCAATCAGGAAATTCCATCTCTGTCCAGTTTTCTGAGTATGTTGAGACTGTAGAATCATGGGCTATGCCTGGCCTCCATTACAGGCAAACTCTTGGCTGTATCAAGCCTCCTTCCTCAAGCTGGTGTTAGCTGTAGTGAAGCATTTATTTGTTTCTCTCTGGGTCACCAGCAACCCTGATGTTGGTACCACCAGTGCCAGAGGAAACATTCCAAAAGGTTATTGAGTTCATGTCTTTTGTGGCTGAAAGAATCTTCCTAGTCTCTGCTTCCTGACTATTTGGGGCACTCTGACAACCTAGTTCCTCTAAGTGGAAGAGAAACTTGCTCCTACAGCCTGTTTACAACTCCAACACTTAGGTTTCTATGTGAAAATATGTAAGATGCCTTTCATAAGAAATCTGGGCAATCCCTTATTAACTCTGGAGTTGTAGCTATGCATTTACCAATGTGGATTAAAAAAAGTAACTTAATTGTTAATTGATTGTTGTAAATTGTTGCACAAGTTTGAATAATTACATTGTTTTAGAGCCCTTTCTGCTAGCTGGTTTTATCTAACAGGGGCCCGTGACTCATTTTTCATTAATGGTCAATTGCTTTTTAGCAGATTTACTCTTGGTTCTTAGATCTGCAACAGACCTGGTAAGCACTGCATGTATTAACTTGGGTAAGAATCTGCAGTAGAAAACACTGTAGTTAGACTGGGCGTTGTTGTTAGGTGCTGTCAACTTGGTTCTGACTCATAGTGACTCTCTGTGCAATTGAGCAAAACACTGCTGATTCTACGCCATCCTCACAGTCGTTGCTGTGTTTCAGCCCATTGTGGCAGCCACTGTGTCAATCCATCTCATTGAGAATCTTCCTTTTTTTCACTGACCCTCTACTTTACTAGGCATGATATCCTTCTCCATGCTGGACTGAGAGTTAGGATGGTTAATTAAGCACCATCCTGAGCACATTACTAAGACATCATTGTCATTAGTTTCTTCTTCTAGAAAATGAGAATAACATCACATCACAAGGCTTTGGTGAGCAATAAATGAGATCATATATAAGAGTGCAATATTCTAGGAATCACAAAGTGTTCTGTAAGAGGAAGCTTAGATGTAAGAGGAAGCTTTTTTCCCTAAAGCAGAGAGGAGAGGACATTTCTGTCTCACAATTTCACTCCTTTGACTAATAGAAAAATATTTTTCCTAAAACAATTAAATGGGCAGTTTGTTCTACTTTGTTCACTCATTCATTCATTCACAGCTCTTTATCAAGGGCCTACTATGTGTCAAAGAAGCTCTGGTGGCAAAGTGGTTAAAACACTCGGCTGCTAACCAAAATTTTGGTGGTTCAAGCAGTTGTTCCATGGGAGAAAGATGTGACAGTCTACTTTTGTGAAGGTTTAAAGTCTTGGAAACCCTGCAGGGCAATTCTACTCTATTATATAGTGTCATCTTGAGCCAGAATTGACTCATCAACTGTGGGTTTGGTTTTGGTTTGCCAGACACTGCTCTGTGTAATAACACATGACAGTCAACAAAGCCAATCTCTCTAGTCATGAAGCTTATGTTTTCGTGGAGGACACAGGCAATATATAAAAGCAAAGACAAGATCATTTTAGTCATTGCTAGATGTCTTTAAAAAAAGTGGAATAAGGGAGGAGGCACAATGGATGCTATTTTATATACTGTGATCATAGTTATTTATTCTGGAGAATTAAAATCTGCAGTTAATAAACCACCTAGTAAAAGCATAGTGCTTGAAATTTCCCAACAACTTTCTTTTTTTTTTTTTTTTAATAATTTATTTTATTTGTTTTGCTTGTTGAAAATATACACAGCAGAACATAAGCCAATTCAACATTAATTGCATTCTTCAAGTTGTGCAACCATTCACACCCTCTTATTCTTAACTGTTCCTCTCAATTAACGTAAACTCACTGCCCCAACCTTCCCATCTAAACTTATGAGCTGCTGTTGTCAATTTGCTTCCATATTGACAGTTCTTTTTTTTTTTTTTTAAATGCATTTTATTGAAATATAATTCATGTACAGTGAAATACACAAAACTAGAGTGACATGGGTCAATGCAATCTTTTTTTTGCAGTATTCCCTTCCCTCCCCTCCCCTCCCCTCCCACCCCTGGCAACCAACAAAGAAAGATTCCCTCCATATATAAACCTTTCCTTGACCCTCCACAACAATGAACTGATATGAATATTTATGCTGCTCCTCTTTTTTATTTTCATGTAGAGGTTTATAATTTTTCTTTGAGGTTACCCTGTGATTTATAGTTTTCTGCCCAAGGGTAGAACAGTCCGTTCTATCTTGTAGTTGTCTTGACTTCCCTACCATCTAGAAGTTCTGTAATGACACAGATTTTTTTTTTTCCCCCTCTTTTTGGTTTGTAGCTGTCCTCATTTGTCAGTTGGTGCCTCTGGTTCCCTGTTATATCTTGTAGTCTTATTTACTTTGGATACTTCCATAGCTGGGTTGCTTTCTGGGTTATATCATCATGTGTGTTAACTGTCAGTTGTTGTTGGCTGTTGTTGCTTCTCTGTCCAAAGGACTCCCTTTAACATCTCTTGTAAGGTTGGTCTGGTTTTAACAAATTCCCTTAATTTCTGCTTATCTGGAAATATCCTAATTTCACCATCATATTTGAGAGAGAGTTTTGCTGGGTACATAATTCTTGGTTGGAAATTTTTCTCTTTCAGTGTTTTATATATACCATCCCAGTGTCTTCTCGCCTGCATGGTTTTTGTTGAGGAATCCAAGCTTAGTCTTAGTGGTTGCCCCTTGTAGGTAACTTTTTGTTTTTCCCATGCTGGTGACTTTGATGATGATAAGTCTCGGTGTTTTTCTTTTGGGGTCTATCCTGCTTGGGGTTCATTGGATTTTCTGAATGAATATATTCTCATCTTTCATCATATCACTGAAGTTCTCCTCCAACAAATCTTGGACAATTTTCTTAGTGGTTTTATTTTTCTCTTCCTGTTCTGGAATTCCAATGACATGTAGGTTATTCCTTTTGATGGTATCCCACGTGAACCTTAGGCTTTCTTCATTTTGTTTTGATCTTTTTTCTGATTAATTCCTTTGCAAAGAAGTATTCAGGTATTTGTCTTCAATCTCATTAATTCTGTCTTACATTGAATCAATTCTACTCCTTTGCCCTTTCAATGCATTATCTATTTATGACAATTTAGTATTAATCTTCTGGATTTCTGTCTGTAGATTTAGGATCATTTCTAATGTTTCATTTATTTTGTCATTTTTTTTCCTGTATTTTCTTCCAAAATTCTTCTAGGGTGTTTTTCTGTGTTTTCCTTGGTCTGTCTTTCAATGCTTTGAAGATATTTAAACATAATTCTTTTGAATTCTTTATCAGGGAGTTCCAATGCTGCATCTTCCTCGTGGATGTGTTTTGGGTCTGTATCCTGGTCCCTTGTTTCTCCTGCTTTATCTTGCTTCTTTATGGGGACTGTGATCTTCAGTTGTCTCTGAGGCATTGTGGCATTTTTGTGTTTATATTTAATTGGGATTATATGTTGGAGTGACTTGCCCACAATTTTCATTTTCTTTGTTTTGCTTGTATGTTATCTATGTAAGCAGGGTACTGTGCTGTGCTCTTCTATTCACTAGTTGACAGAACTTACACACTCACCACCTGTCTCTTTTCCTGCTGTCAGCCTCTTGTATGTCCTTGCCACCCCTGGCAAAAAGAGCCTGTTCTTAGGTCTTGTTTTCGTTCAGGTTTTTCCACTATTTGGTGCCTACTCCACCTCTGTATAGTTCCTTTCAAAGCTCAGGGCTCCAGGATTTTTTTCTGTATCTCTGTCAATTGGTTTTTCTTTTCTTTGTTGAAGAGGGTCTATGTCTCTTGTCTGCCTATTCCTCCATCTTACCAGAAGTGATCCCCAACAACTTTCATGTCTTTTTTCCTTTTTGTACCTTGTAATACCTTTTTGAGGTGCAGAGTCAAGATATGATCCAGATTTGACAGCACAAGGGATTAAAGAACCAATTGGACAAAGTATCAAAATAGTGAATGTACATACCCATCTCGTGCCTGGTGCTGGACACACCTGTGCCATATGCTTCCAAAACATCCTCTACTGTCCTCATAGATTCATTATATTTGCCTGTAAGGCCAAGGAAGTTATAAGAGCCCATGTTGATGACATCTTTGATGATTCTTCCAGTAAATCTGCAGAGATAAGGGCAAAGGAGCACAAAGACTTTCCCACTTAATATCATATTCTAAACCAAAATAAATAAACAAAAAACCACCCATATCCATTCTCATTGAGTCAATTCCAACTCATGTTGACTCTGTGTTTTGTAAAGTAGAGCTGTGTTCCATGAGGTTTTCAAGACTGACTTTTAAGAAGTAGATTTCCAGGCCTTTCAAGGTGACTATGCATAGATTCAAACCATAAACTTTTTGATTAGTAGTAAAGTGTTTAATGGTACCACTTAGAGCCCTGTGAAAGACTCTTAACAAAGAGATTCTGAGTCTGACCTAAATCATGTATTTTCTATGTTTTCTCTCTTTTTCTTTTGTCCTTTCCTTCTCTCCCTCCTCCTTCCCCTCTCCCTCCTTTCTTTCTTTTTTTTCTCTCCCTTTCATTACTTCCTACCTCCCTTTTTCCTTTCCTCCCTCCTTCACTCTTTTCTCCCTTCTTTTTTCAATTTGCACTGTTGTCTCCACAACGTGGCTTGCTTTAGAGAAGAATAAACTCATACTGAAGCTTAGGAGAACATTGGAGAAAGACATCCTCAGCCTGACTTAGCCTTGATTTTCCTTGGGTACTTATATTCATTACACTTGCAGTCTGGTTTTAATTCCAGGAAACTTTCTATATGAGCAAGAGCTGTAGTCTTCCTTTTCTCCTTCATGAGAAGTAAGAGTATACAATTTGTCAATTATACAGAAAAGGACCCTTCCTGGTTGTCTCTTTGTGTCAGGTCCTGCACCTGCTGGCATATATCTAACTTCAATTGGAATATAAACACACACCCATGGCAACTTAATTTCTGTGACGTCTTCCATAGTGAGGGCTTGCAAGGGCTGAATGGTAGAACTCCAACTTGTTCTTGGTTTCTTCAGATCTGAAATCTGGTGCCCATGCTACCACGTCTTAGAAAAGTGTTTTTTTTTTTTTTTTTTCCAACCGATCCTCTCCAGATGACTGACTTCCTTACCTAAATGTCCAGTTGTAGTCATCTGACACCCTCTCCATTACATCAAACTGAGGCCCTGGGGCACTGCAGATGGGCCGGTTCCAATTGTCTCTGATTCGCATGTAAATGTTCCTCTTGTAAAAATTCTCAAAGTCTTGATACAGTGGCACAAAATCCTGTTATAACAGAGACAGAAGTTGAGCTTTAGTTTTTTGTTTTTTTTTCCCATATGTCATTTGCCATGGAAAGTTGGGAGTAGAGTCATATAAAGAATCAATTATCACATAATTTTGATCAAGGGCCAATGAGTGAGGGAAAAGGTAGGGTAAAAAATACAATCCCAAAGAATTTACTCTTTAGTGGAGGTAAAAAATGAAATAAATACAGCTAACAAAGTTGCCAGGACAATATAAGATGAGTCCTGAGACAATGGACAGAGACAATGAACCACTGAAATGTTCAGAAGGAGAGACAATTCCACAGGAATGGTAAGAGCAGGTGGCTATGTCCAAAGCAGTTTAGTCAGGAAAAAAAAAATGGAAACAGTAACTTGATATTAACTTTTTAAAACATGAATATTGCTACTAATAGCATCTTCAGAAGTGTGAATGAACTTGAACTGTTGAACTTGCTGGCAAAACTGTTGTTGACAGGTTGTTGTCTGTCACATGCTGAGGGCTTGGAAACCAAGCTGAGGAGCTTGTGGACATACATGGTTTTGTTTGCAGTTGAGGCAGTAGCACTATGCCACTGTGCAAGACATAATTCATACCTCAAGGGATCTGCAATCCAGCTGAGGCCAAAGCAAAAGATATCTAACAATGCCATTTAATCCATAGTAGTTAGAATAAAGCAGAAAATAGCAAATGTGTCCATAAGATTAGGGCAGAGGAAGGGTCACATCTTTCCAGAGGAATATTTCTTTATTAAGAGTAAATATTAGGTAGAAAATGACAAAAGACATAATTCTGGCCTAAGCCAAGTATTTTGACCATTAAAAGGATTAGGGCAATAGGAAGGGTCACTCCTCACTGGAGAAATCAGGGAGGCTTAGATGCAGACTTGGAGTTGGGCACAGAAGGCAGAATAAGATTGTTGTGGGCAGGAATGCTTGGTGTTGTCACTCAGGGTGAATGAAGCCAGTAGACAGGAAATGTGGGGTGCTTTTGAGAAGGGTAAAGATAAAACATAAGGCAGATTCTGTCACTCTTTGCTCAGAACATACCATGGCTCCCACTTGAGTCAAAGCCAAGTGCTTTACCAAGTTCCTACATGGTCTGACACAATGCTACCTCTGTGATTCCATCCCCTACGACCCCAAGTGTGGGTGAGTCTGTGAATGTCAACTGAGCACAGAGAGTGGGAGCCTTAAATATCTGCATGAAGAATGTCTTTATTCTGGAGGCAGTGCGGAGCCAACAATTTGAGTGGGCTTTCACATTTTCTCTCTCATCCTTTCTGAGCTATTAGCTTGCCTTTCTGTGATGGAAGAGAGTTGTTTTCTAGAGGGAATGAGGAAGATTATGGGAAAGTCTTTCTGGAAGACTTTATGTGCTATTGATTTGCCCTGCTCATCTGGAGAGATAGTCCATTTCAGAGGAAAATATATATGATCTGTAGATTTCGGCAGCTGATGGCTGCAGCCAAGTCACAGTCCTTTCCGCCATTGCATGCTTTGGTCCTCAGTGACAATGACATCAGTTTTGGGAGAAGGTTGTGATTATTTGTAGGAAGAATGCTCATAACCACACGTTGTGTGCCATCAAGTTGATTACAACTCATAGTGACCCTATAAGATAGAGAAAAACTGATTTATGGGGTTTCTCATGCTGTAAATATTTACAGGAGGGAGGAAATTACTGGGTCTTTTTGCTCCACTATAGGGTGAGGGAAGGACCAAGTGCAGCCTAAATATGCAGCCACAAAACATGGTTTGTTTCTTCTGCAATCTGACAATCCTTCTGCAGTGTGACAATTCTTCCATAATGTGACAATCTTTCTTTTTCTACCTTACAATTTATATGGTACTTTATAATTTTCAAAGTGTTATAGATATTTCTACTTAACTTTTATGACAAGTCAGAAAATTTGAGTGGATAAATTGGAAATTGTGCCCATTTTCAAAATAAATATTTGTTTTTCAGAATGCCATGCTACAGAGCTTGGCATTTATACGGAAGATAAGGGCACATATCCCTATCTCATTAAAAAATCTTAACAAATTTGGAAGCATATGCCTTTATATTTGATTTAACCACCTGCCCATCTGTAGCAAACAGAAGGATCGATTTGTAGAGTGAGAAAGGATCACTATGGAACATTTATTATTCATCTCTGCCTACACTGACACATTTGTTCTCACCTACTCTTTCATTTTATATCATTATTTCCTTTTGACAAACAGCTCTCTTTCTTACCAGCACTAACAAACCAAACCAAACCAACTGCCAGTATGTCTAT
Organism: Orycteropus afer afer; assembly: GCF_000298275.1. Lineage (NCBI taxonomy): Eukaryota > Metazoa > Chordata > Mammalia > Tubulidentata > Orycteropodidae > Orycteropus > Orycteropus afer. Next base: position 494,209 of record NW_006921745.1, on the reverse strand, counting down.
TTCAACTCATAGAGACCCTATAGGACAAACTCAGAATAATAACAAAAAATGTTTGATTTCATTTATGTTGGTAATGGTAACTGTATTTAAAAAAGTTGTCTGAAGTATGAAAAACTAAGTTAACTAAATTTAATTTCTCTTTTTAAAAAAATTAGAAAAGGGGAGGACATAATTAGCTGTGTAACTTTTCACCAAAGACACAATAAAATATTGCTTAAAAAAAGAAATTAGAAGAGAATTGAGTGAACTTGGCAGACTGAGCATTGTATAAATCCTGCCACTCATCTAACAGTCCCATTAAATGGCCAAAAAGATATTAAAAAAAAAAAAAAAGTTTAAAAATGCCTAGGAAAACAATCAAGAATGTCCTCGATGGATCAGAAATGCTGAAGAATCACAAAAGAATACAATTAAGATCAGATCAATGGATAAATAAAATCATAGGAAACCATAATGCAAAATATTTTCAAAGAAAATTAGTGTATACGTAAGCTCACTTCAGGGGAATTTCAAGCTGAGAGTCAATATCTACAAGAAGTTTATAGTTATGTTCATTAACTGAGAAGCTAGACCTTTTTTCCTCCTATTTCACTTATCAATAAAAAACAATAATATTTCACATAAGACAAAGCAATATGGTGGGCGGGAAGAACTGAAAGAACAGTGCGCTAATGTAAAATGTTGGGGACCCCGCAAATCTGGAAGACAAATTACTGGTCCTTGAAACTCACTCCATTCCCCTTCTGCAACCACCCAATGCAGACTTCTCATTTCAATTTAACTTTCTTTTCTTCCCAGAAGCCTTCATTTTACACCCAATATCAGGTTAGATGTTTCTCTTCTTTTTTCCCGTAACATCTTCCACTTAACCCTACTGTACCTCTAATCACATTCTATTGTAAATGCTTGTTTCATAGTTAGCAGCCAGAAGCAAATTTTCTGCCTTGTTTACTTTCATATCCTCAGATTTTAGCTCAGAGATTGGCACAAATGCATGTCCCCAAAAGATTCTGACTTCCTTAATGAATTAATAAACATCTTGGCACAAGCAGAGCCCTCTTTCGTGAGTGTCCTCCCTTTGGACCCTTGGTAAACTCCTGTTCATGACTCAAGTTCCAACATAATGCCCTGCTGATTCCCTAAATAAGTCATGGGGTTTGCATATTACCCTCCTCCTCGTGACCTTTTATTTCATAATTTTCTTGTGAGTTGCTTTGCACAACAGGCATCATATACTTGAAAAAACATACCTGTCTTCTACACATATTTTGTACCCATTATATACTTGCTAAGGGTAGGAGGGATTATAATAATAAAACTGGACCTGACTTGCTACCTTACTAAAGGTGACATATTTAAGGAAATAACAAAAGAGCATTCTACATGTTTTGTTCATGAGTACATCATTGTAATAAATGTTTATCTTATCATGCCTGCCATTCACTAAGTTACAGGATTTTAAGATCCCTTCTTACATTGATATTCATGTTTCACATACGTTCTTCTCCTTGATGTGTTCAAGGCTTAATCATGTGCAATATTCCATGCTCTCATTCATACTATTCCAAAGCAATTTTTGGAAAAAAGAGATACATGGCATCATAAATTCTTTGAACCAATTTGGAGAACATACTAACAAAATACAGAGCACTTACAGATCTCTGAATGTTTTCCATATTGTCTTGTTAACTCTGTGTGAAAAGGGGATGATTAGACATTTATAGGTTAATTAGTGAAAGTATCTAGATCAATGATTCTACATGGGGCTGATTTTGCACCTCATGAAATATCTGACAATGTTTGCAGGCCCTTCTAGACAATGTGCCTCATGCCACCACCCATCTGTCAATAGAAGCTTGCATGTGGATATGATGCTGAATGAGTTTCAGTGAAGATTCCAGACTAAGACAAACTAGGAAAAATGCCTGGTGATCTACTTCTGAAAATCAGCTAATGAAAATCCTATGGGTTACAATGGTCCAATCTGTGCCTAATCTGTCATGGATCATGGGGATGGCATAGATCCTGGAAGGGTTTAGCTCTGTGGTGAACTAATGGGTTTATGAGTCAGGAGACACAACTCAAAAACAGTTATCTTTGGTTGTCACAGTATGTGGTGGATGCTATTTGCATCTAGTGGGTAAAAGCCAGAGATCCTGCCAAATGTGCTATAATGCACAGACCAGCCCTCCACACCAGACAATTCTCTGGTCCAAAATGTCAATGTTGAAGTTGAAAAATTATGATCTAAATGAAATAAAAATCTTACATTTTACTCAGATACACTTATTTATTCCAAGATTGATTGCAGACAATATGCAACATAACCAGAAGAGAGTCCCCGCTCCCTGCATATGCCCTTCTTCTTATATTTCAATTTATTCATCTTTAAAATGGTATTTCAATATATATCTCATGGGGTATTATAAAGTTAGTTATTATATCCGTGTATAGCAGAACACTTAATTCACTATCTAGCAAATAGTATTTGCTCAATAAAAGTTTGTATAAACAATAAGTTCATGAAAGGACAGGGGATAAAGCTTAGGGAGAGGATATAAATGAGATGAACCTGAACATCTCACACTTTCTGGGTCTGCACACACATCTCAAGTTCTGAGAACACTCTGTAGAAGAATAAAAACAATGACAAAGATCCAGAGGTGCAAATACGTACTTTTTGTTCTTTTCGTTCTATGGCAGCGTTGCATTTTTCTATTCCCCAGTTTCTCAAAAAGTCTCTGAAATGTCCAAATAAGGTTCCAAGTCCATACCCCATGTAAGTGAAAACCATTACATGAAGAGGTGCTTCCTCAAATGATTCAACAATTGGCTTACAAAAATGTGGCTTTCCATTTTGCTGAAAACACAAAAGAAAATAAAATGTTAGCACTCTCCCATTACAAATGTACTATGACACATAATATTTTAGATTTTTAACATTTTTAATTTCAACAAGCATGTTCATATTTAGGATTGTAAAATCTGCTTAGAGAAAAATGGAAATTAATTATTGAAGATGGTAATCAGAAATGTGAATTCTATTTTACAACCTCTAGGAGCTCTGGTCTTGACTGCTAACCAGAAGGCTGGCAGTTCAAATCCACCAGCCACTCCTCGGAAGGAAGGTTGGGCAATCCTACTTCCGTAGTGATACTGCCTTG
>NW_006921745.1:490085-490945 GCF_000298275.1 Orycteropus afer afer | reverse complement strand
GAAGGAAGGTTGGGCAATCCTACTTCCGTAGTGATACTGCCTTGGAAACCCAAGGAGGGGTCGCTATGAGTCGGGGCCGACTCGATGGCAAATAATAACAACAACAACAGTGAAATATTTGATTCAGGTACAAATTCTCAACAGATGCTAAAGGTATTTGATGAAAAGTTAATGAGGAGCAATAGCATGCTTCCTAATCACAAATTTGGAGTACCTACCCTAACAAGATGATCAAGTGATATCACAAATATTGCTAGGAACCATGGTAGTGTAGTGCCTAAGGCACTTGACTGCTAACTAGAAGGCTGGAGGTTCAAACCTACCAGTCACTCCTCAAAAAGAAGGTTGGGCAATCAACTTCCATAGTGATACCACCTTGGAAACCCAAGGAGGGGTCACTATGAGTCAGGTCTGACTCGACAGCACACAACAACAAAAACAACACCACCATGATGTAATATTCAGTACACAGTATCATCTATGAAATATTTTTGCCCAAAACATTTAACCAAATTTATTTAAGCTTTTGTCTAAGTTTAATAAAAAAAATCTAGGATACAGGAACATGTTAAATGACTTCCTGAAATACAATCAAATAATTCAGAATGTGGGACTTTCTATATAACAGTTGGTGTCACCTTTCCAAAAACTCAACCCTCATAAGAAAAGAAGCATGGGGGAGGGGATTTATGAGATACAACAGTCAAATATAGTGTCTGCTCCTTGATTGGGTGTTGGCTTTTTTTTTTTTTTTTCTAAACAGGCCAAAGGGAGCTCTGGTAGCATAGTGGCTAAAGCACTTGACTGCTAACCAGAAGGCTGGCGGTTCAAACCCACCAGCCACTCCTCGGAAGGAAGGT
>NW_006921745.1:480860-489985 GCF_000298275.1 Orycteropus afer afer | reverse complement strand
TGGGCAATCCTACTTCTGTAGTGATACTGCCTTGGAAACCCAAGGAGGGGTCGCTATGAGTCGGGGCCGACTCGACGGCACATAACAACAACAACAAACAGGCCAAAAAGACAATAATTTAGACAATTATGGAAATATAAATGTGAACTGTGTGAGATACCTTATTAGGAGATTTTGTTACCTTTATTAGGAGTGATAGTTGTATAGTTATGGAGGAGAATGCTTTAGCCTTTGGAGGTGCACACTGAAGTGTTAACGGGTAAAGCGATACAACAACTGGCTTAAGCTGTTCCTCACAGTAGCTGACTCTCAGATTTTCTACTTCAGCCAGGGCCTTTCTCTTTTCCTGCATCTCTAACTTCCTGGTGAGCAATTCCACTTTTGTGTGCTGTCACTACATGCAATTTAGCATTCTCAAACACACTCAGCATCTTACTCTGCCAAGAAGTTAGTCTTCTAATTCCAACTTTATTTTTAGCATTTTCCTTGAATTCCACAGGCTGTGTCTGCTTGACTTTTCTCTGAGGCAAGCCTGCGCTGAGTGTAATGGTTGTCTGCCTAGAAGAAAACAAAATTCTCAGTTGGTTGCACTGACTAGATCTGTGTAGCTATGTTTTACCCTCATGATTTGCTCTAGAAGAAAGTTATAATGAAAAAGAGAAATTTCCAACAATGCCCCTGGGCCCAAACCAATATCTACTTTACTCTCTCTCAGATAGCTTTATTTATTTATTTATTTCTGTAGGTTTTTTTTTTTTTTTTCCATGCGACTTCTTTTTATTTTATATTACAGAGAGAAAGCAAGATGACTTTGTGGAGAACACATTATCTGGAAATGTACAGGTTTGTCTTAATAGATCAAACAGTATTCTTTTAGTATATTCCTTCATTTAAATTTGAAGCCACTCCTATTTGGACAGATTTCTCAATCTGATTTTGGTTAGTTGTTCTGAAATAGAAAATTATGTTATGATCAAAGTAAATGGAGCATAGAATCTTACTTAATAACTTTACTGACCAAGGCAGACATAGCATTATAATCTGCAATACACTTTGTCCTATCCTACCTTTTCTTTCATAGCCTTGAAAATAAACAGATCATGTGCCACCTTGTCCAGAATGCTTAGTCATTTTGGACACTATGACACTTGGGACTCATTTACTTCTTGCATTCTTGTTATATCTGAAAATAAACAGGATGTTGAGCCATGCTAAGTAGACTCATCTTTACAGACAGTTTCTGTCCCATTCACTTCAGCAGATTATTTACTGGTTGCCTATATTGAACTACCTTAGGCTAACATTAGATGGGATACAAAATTAGTAAAACAGATTCAATTGTATAATGGTGTGTGCATGTGTATGTGAATATCTGTAGGGTACAAACAATTATAACATAACATACAGCACACCAAAAAGCCAAACTCACTGCCATTGAGTTGGATGTGACTCATAGCAACCATTCCTTGGATTTCTGAGGCAGTATCACTATGGAAGTAGATTGCCCAACCTTCCTTCTGAGGAGTGGCTGGTGGGTTTGAACCATGAGCCTTCTGGTTAGCAGTCAAATGCCTTAGGCCCTACACCACTAGAGCTCCTTAACACAAGGTGAAATGTAAATATTATAAGGGTAGCACAAATGGAGGGGACACATTACACTGGGCTATCAGAAGTGGCTTCTTAAAGGAGGTGGCATTTCAGCCCAACCTTGATGGGAGGTAAAGCATAATGGTAGAAGAACTAAGTAGAAGTCAGACTGCCTGAGATCTAATCTTTGACCTTTCATTTGCTGACTATGTGACCTTGAAAAAGCCATTTTACTTTCTGGGACTCAAATATCTCAAGTTTAAAATAGACCTTATCAGGACATTCACCTCTTAAGGCTGTTGTGAAAATTAAAGGAGATACAATACTCAAGGCAGACAGATAAGACCCACTACCAGAGGCAGGAAAGGGAAGGAATGACACAAAAAGTGTCAGAAGCCAGGTAGGAATTAGGTAAAGGGAGGGTGGAGAGGTTTACAACAGCTAAGGGAGACAAACTTGTCTGTCAGTTTGTCATCTGTGGTGGTTTGTGCATTGCTGTGAGGCTTGAGGCTATGACACCGATGTTTCAAAAGCCAGCAGGTTTGCTCATGGTGCACAGGTTTCAACACAGCTTACAGACTGGGACAGACTAGGAAGAAGGAAGAGGCTTCTTCTTCTTCACTTCCTAAAGAACTGGCCAGAAAAAACCTTATAAATAGCAGAGAAATACTCTCTGATATATTACTGGGCAACTTTATGAATAGCCCGGAAACATTGTCTGATACAGTGCAGGAAGATGAGCCCCTTAGGTTGGAAGGCACTCAAAACAATATTGTGAAAGAGCTGCCTCATCATAGTAGAACCAACCTTAATGATATTGATAAAATAAAGCTTTCAGGACTTCCATTTGCTGGCATAGCATGACTCAAATTGAGGAGAAACAGATGAAAATATACATTAATAATCAGAACATGGAATGTACAATGTATGAATCTAGGAAAATTGGAAGTTGTCAAAAATGAAATGGAACACATAAAGATTGATATCCTAGGTGTTAGTGAGCTGAAATGGACTGATTTGGGCCATTTTGAATTAGACAACTATATGATCTACTATGCTGGAAATGACAATTGAAGAGGAATGGTGTGGCATTCATCATTGCAAAGTATGTTTCCAGATCTGTCCTGAAGTACAGTGATATGATAATATCCATATGACTGCAAGGAAGACCAGTTAACACTACTATTATTCAAATTTATGCCCCAACCACCAAAGCCAAATATGAAGAAATTGAAGATTTTTATCAATTTCTGGAGTCTGAAATTGACTGAACATGCAATCAAGATGTGTTGATTATCACTGGTGATTGAAATGCAAAAGTTGGAAAAAAAAAAGGAAGAAACACAGGTTGTTGGAAAATTTGGCCTTGGAGACAGAAATAATGCTGGAGATTGCATGATAGAATTTTGCAAGACCAAGGACTTATTATTTGCAAATACCTTTTTCCAACAACATAAATAGTGGCTATACATGTGGAGTTCAGCAGATGTAGTACATAGGAATGAAGAGTGACTGCATCTGTGGCAAGAGATGATGGAAAAGCTTGATATCTTCAGCCAAAACAAAGTCAGGAGCTGATTGTGGAACAGACCATCAACTGCTTATATGCAAATTCACCTTGAAGTTGAAGACAATTAAAACAAGCCCAAGAGAACCAAACTATGACTTTGAATATATCTCTCCTGAATTTAGAGACCATCTAAAAAATAGACTGATGCATTGAATACCAATGAATGAAAACTAGAATTGTGAGATGATATCAAGAATATCATCCATGAAGAAAGCACAAGGTCATTAAAAAGACAAGAAAGGAAGAAAAGACCAAAATGGATGTCAGAAGAGACTCTGAAACTTGCCCTTGAGGGAAGAGTAGCTAAAGCAAATGGAAGAAATGACAAGAAAAAAAGCTGAATAGAAGATTTCAAAGAGCAGCTCAAGCAGACAAAGCCAGTTACTATAATGAAATGTGCAAAGACCCAGAGTTAGAAAACCAGAGGGAACAAACACACTTGGCATTTCTCAAGCTGAATGAACTGAGGAAAAAATTTAAGCCTCGAGTTACAATACTGAAAGATTCTTTGGGCAAAATATCGAATGATGCATGAAGCATCAAAAGAAGATGGAAGGAATACACAGAGTCACTGTACCAAAAAGAATTGGTCGATCTTCATCCACTTCAGGAGGTGGCATATAATCAAGAACCAGTGGTATTGAAGGAAGAAGTTGAAGCTGCACTGAAGGAATTGGCAAAGAACAAGGTTCCAGGAATTGACGGAATACCCATTGAGATGTTTCAACAAACAGATGTCCCACTGGAGGCACTTGGTTATGCCAAGAGATTTGGAAGGCAGCTACTTGGCCTACTGACTTGAAGAGATCCATATTTGTACCCATTCCAAAGAAAGGTGATCCCATAGAATGTGGAAATTATCGAACAATATCGTTAATATCACACACAAGTAAAATCTTGCTGAAGATAATTAAAAAATGGTTACAGCAGTATATTGACAGAGAACTTCCATTGGTGCAAGCTGGATTCAGAAGAGGACATGGAACAAAGAATATCATTGCTGATGTCAGATGGATCTTGACTCAAAGGAAAGAACACCAGAAAGATGTTTACTTGTGTTTTATTGACTATGCAAAAGCATAGTCAATAACAAAGTCATAACAAATTGTGGATAACATTGAGAAGAATGGGAATTCCAAAACACTTAATTGTACCCATGAGGAACCTGTACATAGATCAGGAGTCTGTCATTTGAACAAAACAAGGGAACACTGCATGGTTTAAAATCAGGAAGGGAGTGTGTCAGGGTTATATCCTTTCACCATACTTATTCAATCTACATGCTGAGTAAATAATCCAAGAACCTGGACTATAAGAAGAACAGGATTGGAGGAAGAATCATTAACAACCTGCGATAAGCTGACGACACAACTTTGCTTCCTGAAAGTGAGGATGAGTTGAAGCAGTTACTGATGAAGTTTGAAGAATACATTCTGCAGTAAGGATTACATCTTAATATAAAGAAAAAAAAATTCTTACAACTGGACCTATAAGCAGCATCATGATAAATGGAGAAAAGATTGAAGTTGTCAAAGACTTCACATTGCTTGAGTCTACAATTGACACCAATGGAAGCAGCAGTCAGGACATCAGATGATGTATAGCACAGGGCATATCAGCTGCAAAGGACCTGTCTCAAGTGACAAAGAGCAAAGATGTCTCCTTGGGGGCTGAGGTGAGCCTGACACAAGCCATGGTATTTTCCATCACCCCATATGTATGCATGAGCTGGATAAGGAAGACCGAAGAAGAGTCAATGTTTTCTAGTTGTGGTGGTGGCAAAGAATGCTGGAAGTACCATGGACTACTAAAAGAACTAACAAATCTATCCTGGAGGAAATGCTCTTTGGAAGTGAGTATGGCCAGACTTTGTTTCACCTACTTTGGTCATGTTGTCAGAAGGGACCGTTCTCTGGAGAAGGATGTCATGCTTGGTCAGGTGGAGAGTCGATGAAAGAGGGAAAAGCCCTCAACAAGATGGATTGACACACTGGCATACATGGGTTTCCCATGCATTGAAGCTGCAGTGACAGCAACTAACATAACAGTAACAACATAAATATATAAACTTTTAGGGATATTGGCATCTTGTTAAAGAGTCCCTACCTCAATTGTTGCAATTAGGGTTTGAGCAGAGAAAGAGAACCACTGTGAGTGACACAAGATAAGAGGCTTATTTAGGAGATTATACTGTACCCAAATGTGGGAGCTAGTTAAAATTATTTGGAAGTTGTCCCAAGGACATAAAGCAAATAAACAAAAATTCATTCAAGAAAATCTATGAAATCTCAAAAAGAACAGTGAGTGACTGTGGCTCTTGAGGCATGACCTGCTTCCTCCTTCCACTATCGAGTCTCAGCATGAAATAGCTCTACTCCAGGCAGATTTGGCCAAGAAAACAGGACTCTCTCTCTTTCATTTCATTACAGGGCTATAGTATTTCTGGGAAGCGGAGACAATCAGCATTTGTCATCTTCCCCTACCTCTGTCTTAAACAGATTAAATTCCAGATGAGTGCAGCTGAGAGGTCAAGGGTGCATTTCCTCCACTGAACCCCTATTATATAGGGTAAAGGCATTTTCCTAGGCATGACAAGTTGAAAATACTGGAGCTCTGATTATGTTTTTATTTTTATTGTGATTTGGGTGAAAGTTTACAGAACAACTTCATTTTTTCATACAGCAGTTCATACATATTTTGTCTCCTGACATAACTGCAATTTCCCACAATGTAACAGCTCTCTTCCCACTTCCTTCCCATAGTTACCTCTTCCTAGTATACTTTTCTCCATGCACTCCTGCCCCCTGAGCTATCTCCCTGTACATACACTGCCCTTCTATTCTTCTGTGTTTGATCTCGCCAAGGAGTGTCTCTACCTAATGTTAATATTCAGCACATATTCTGGTCTTTTATTTGGCTCTAAGCCACAGGAGTGAGCTCAATTCCAGATCTGAAATGCAGCTAGGGGCCATAGTGTCAGGGTTTCACCAGTCTCTGTCGTATCAGCAGGCCTGGTCTTTTTTTTTTTTTTTTGTAATTTTGAGTTCTTTTCCACATTGTTCTCCCACTCTATCCAGGATCTCCTATCTATATCGTCTTCGAGTGGTTCACAGTGGTAACTGGGCACCGTTTGTTTAGTTCTTCTGGTCTCGTGGACATATAGGCTGAGGATCATATGGTGTACCAGTCACTTGGACTAATTGTTTCCATGCATCTTTGGTTTCCTTCATTCTTCTTTGCTCTGGACAAGGAGAGACCCATCATTGCATCCAGATCGCCGCTTGCAAGCTTTTAAGATCCCAGTCACTACTCACAAAAGTAGGATATGGAACAATGTTTTTGTGTAGTATGTTATGCCAATCGAGCTCGATGTCCCCTGCAACCACAGTTCTGAGCTCATGGGTCCCACTATTCACTCCCTCCTGGTAGCTGGCTGTGGACAAGAAGTTACCACAACCTTGTCCCTTGTCACTTCTGTTATATACCTATACATTCTTACAGAACATGCAAATACACTTGTAGAAATATCATCTACCAGGCCTATACATGGTCATGGGCACACTCCCCCCTGCCTATACATACCTGATCATTCAGCCTGTCCACCCATCTATCCACCCGTATGTCAAATGTTTACCATCACTGACAATGCAATACTGTATTTGCAAAAGGGTTCATCTTTGTAGTCTGTATCTCTCATGTACCTCTCTCTGTCTTCCTCTTCCTCAATGCCACTGTGTTGATCATTCATAGTTGGTGCATTGCCCTTCCCTTCACCAAAATCAATACTTTTCTCTAACTATGTAGCAGTGTTCCCTTACCTCCCCTCCCATCTCTGGTAACCAACAAAGAAAGTTTCCTTCTATATATAACCTTTCATTGACTTTTCACTATAGCGGACTAACAATATTTGTCCTTTTGTGATTGATTTATTTCACTCAGCATAATGCCATTCAAGTTCATCCACATTCGGTGGTGTTTTGCAGATCCTATGGTATTCTTTAAGGTTGCATGGTATTCCATTGTGTGTATGTACTATAGACTGGTCACCCATTCTTCTGTTGATAGGTACCTAGGTGGTTACCATCATTTTTGCTATTGTAAATAGTGCTATGATGAACATGGGTGTCCATACTCCAACTTTTTAAGGAATTGCCATACTGCTTTTGTACCACAGCGATTGTATCATTTGACATTCCCACCAGCAGTGGATGAAATTCCCAAACTTGCCACATCCTCACCAGCGTTTGCTATTTTCTGTCTTGTTGAACTTTGCCATTAGTGCTGGGGCCAGATGGTATCTCATTGTTATTTTGATTTGCACCTCTCTAATGGCTGATGACTATGAACATTTCTTCCTGTGTTTGTTGGCTGTCTGAATATCCTTTTTGGTGAAATGTCTATTCATGTCTTCTGCTCATTTTTTAATTGGATTGTTTGTCTTTTTGTTGTTGAGGTGTTGGTGTTTTCTATAAATTTGAGAATTAAGTCCCTTGTCAGATATGTCATTGCTGAATATTTTTCCCAATCTGTAGTTTCTCTTTTGACTCTTTTGGAGAAGTCTTTGTTGTTGTTGTTATGGGCCATCAAGTCAGATCTGACTCATAGCAACCTCTCCTTGGGTTTCTGAGGAAGTATCACTACAGAAGTAGATTGCCCCATCTTCCTTTCGAGGAGTAGCTGGTGGGTTTGAACCACCAGTCTTCTGGATAGCAGTCAAGGGTCGTAGGCACTATGCTACCAGAGCTCCTGGAGAAGTCTTTGGAAGCACATAAAATTTAATTTTGAGAAGGTCCCATTCATCTAGTTTATCTTCTGCTGTTTGTGCATTTTGAGTTATGCTTGATAGTCTAATTATGCCACATATATGCAATGCAACAATGCAATGCACTGCTGTTGAGTTGGATCCTACTTAGAGACAACTCCTTGGGTTTCCAAGGTGGCATCACTATGGAAGTAGATTGCCCACCCTTCCTTCTGAGGAGTGGTTTGTGAGTTTGAACCACCAGCCTTCTGGTTAGCAGTCAAATGCCTTAGGCACTATGCCAATTGGCAGACACTATGCCATATATAAAGACCCCTTAATTTGCCCCAATTTTTCCTGAAACTTTATAGTTTTAGGTTTCACATTTAGGTCTTTGATCCATCTGGAGTTAGTTGTTGTGTATGGTGTGAGGCACAGATCTTGTTTCATTTATCTGCAAATGGATATCCAGTTTTGCCAGCACCATTTGTTAAACAGACAATCTCTTCCACACTTAATGGATTTCAGCTGTTTGTCAAAGATCAGCTGGCCAGAGGTTGATGGATCTATTTCTGGGTTCTCAATTCTATTCTACTGGCCTATGTGTCTATTGTACCAATACCAGGCAGTTTTGACTACTGTGGCTGTATAGTAGGTTTTGAGATCTGGGAGCGTGAGACCTCCCTCCTACTTTATTCTTCTTCTTCAATAGAGCTTTGCTTATCCGAGGAAACTTTCCTTTCCAAATAAAATTAGTGATTGATTTTTCCATATCCTTAAAGTATGTTAATGCGATCTGGATTGGGATTGCATTGAATGTATAGATTGCTTTGAGTACAATTGACATTTTCACAATGTTCACTCTTCTTATCCATAAGCACGGTATGTTCTTCCATTTATGTAGATCTTTTATGGTTTCTAGAAGTAGACTTTGTAGTTTTCTTTGCACAGGTTTTTTGTGTCTCTGGAAAGATTTATTCCCAAATATTTTATTTTTTGGTTGTTATTGTTGTTACGTGCTGTTGAGTCATCTTCGACTCATTATGACCCTATGCACAGCAGAATGAAACACTGCCTGGTCCTGTGCCAGCTCCACAATCCTTGCTATACTTGAGTCCATTTATTTTTTGGTAGCTATACAAAGCCAATTACTATAATGAAATGTGCAAAGACCTGGAGTCTGAAAACCAAAAGGGAAGAACACGCTCAGCATTTCTCAAACGGAAA
>NW_006921745.1:474612-479249 GCF_000298275.1 Orycteropus afer afer | reverse complement strand
GCGGGATCGGGCAGTGTTTCGTTCTGCTGTGCATGGGGTCGCTATGAGTCGGAAACGACTCAACAGCACTTAACAACAACAACAATTATAAATGGTATTGATTTCTTTATTTCTTTTTCAGCAGTCTCTTTGCTGGTGTAGAGGAATCCAACTGATTTTTGGATGTTGATCTTGTATCCTGCCACGATGTTAAATCTCTCAATTAGTTCCAGTAGTTTTCTTGCTGTGTCTCTAGGGTTTTCTATGAATAGGATCATATCATCAGCAAATAGGGATAGTGTGACTTCTTCCTTACCAATTTGGATGCCTTTGATTTCCCTTTCTTGCCTTATTGCCCTGGCTAGGACTTCCAATACAGTGTTGAATAGAAGTGGTGAGAGAGGGCATCCTTGTCTGGTTCCTGTTCATAAGGGGAATGGTTTCAGCCTCTCTCCATTGAGAATAAGGTTAGCTGTTGGTTTTACATATATGCCCTTTATTATGTTGAGGAATGTCCCTTCTATTCCTATTTTGTTAAGAATTTTTTTCAGGAATGGGTGTTGGATTTTAGCAAATGTCTTTTCTTCTTCGATTGACATGATGATGTAGTTTTTTTTTTCCTTTGTTTATTTATATGATGTATGATGTTGATTGTTTCCTAATGTTGAACCATCCTTGTATCCCTGGAATGAACCCCACTTGGTCATAATGAATGATTCTCTTCATATGTTGTTGGAGTCTATTGGCTAGAATTTTGTTGAAGATTTTTGCATCTATATTTATGAGGGATATTGTGTAGTTTTCTTTTTTGAGTGATGTCTTTGGTTTTGGTATCAAGGTTATGCTTGCTTCATAAAATGAATTTGGGAGGATTCCATACTTTTCTATGTTTTGGAATAGTTTGAGTAGGATTTGTGTCAGTTCTTCTCTGAGTGTTTGGTAGAATTCTCTGTTGAGACCATCTGGGCCAGGTTTTTTTTGTTGTTGTTGCTGGTAATTTTTTTTTTTTTTTTTTAATGACGTCTTCAATATCCTCTTTTGTTTGGGGTGTGTTCAACTTTTCCACCTCCTTCTGTGTAAGTTTAGGTAAGTAGCATGTTTCTAGAAATCTGTCCATTTTTTCTAGATTTTCAAATTTGTTCGAGTACAGTTTGTCATAGTATATTGATATTATCCTTTTTATTCAGTTGGTTCTGTTGTGATGTCACTCAGTTCATTTCCTATTCATGTTATTTGTAGCCTCGCCTTCTTTTCCTTTGTTAAATTTTCCAATGGTTTGTCGATTTCATTAATCTTTTCAAAAAACCAACTCCTACTCTTGTTGATTTTTTTCTATTTTCTGTTTCATTTACTTCTGCTTGATTCTTTATTATTCTTTTCTTCTGGTGACTGCTGGCTTCTTTTGCTGCTCTTTGTCTCACTGTTGGAGATGTTGGACTAAGGTGCTGATTTTGGCTCTTTCTTCTTTTTTGATGTGTGCATTTATTGCTACAAGTTGGCCTCTGATCACTGCTTTTGCTGGGTCCCAAAGATTTTGGTATGTTCTGTTTTCATTCTAGTTTGATTAAAGGAATTTTTAAATTTCATTTTTATTTCTTCTATTACCCAGTCATTCTTAAGGAGACTGTTATTCAATTTCCCTGTGTTTGCTCTTTTGCTGTTGATCTTCTGTTGATTTCTAATTTTATAGCATTGTAATCTGAGAAGATGTTTTGCAGTATGTCAAATGTTTTTAAATTTATTAAGGCTTATTCTTTGTGCACTGCAAAACAATGTATAATGTGCTATTCTTAGGTGAAGTGCTCTGTAGATGTCTGTAAGGTCAAATTGGTAGATTGTATTGTTTAGTTCTTCTGCATCTTTGTTGAGTTTCATTCCAGCTCTATCTTTCATTGAAAGTGGTGTCTGTATTAAAGTTTCCTACTATGACTGTAGAGTCAACTATTTGTCTTTTCAATTCTGGTAAAGTCTGATTTATGTATTTTGGGGCTCTTTCAGTGGGTCCATAGATATTTATTATGGTTAAGTCTTCTTTGTTTAACTCATCCTTTAATCATTATATAATGTCCTTCTTTGTCTCTTATTGTGGTTTTTGTCTTAAAGTCAATTTTATCAGAAATTAATATTGCCATTCCTGTTCTTTTTTGATTGCCATTTGCTTGATATATCTTTTTCCAACCCTTGATTTTTAGTATATTTTTGTCTTTCTTTCTAAGGTGTGTCTCTTGTAGACAGCATATTGATGGATTATGTTTTCTTATCCAGTCTGCAACTCTCTGTCTCTTGAGTGGTGCATTTAATCCATTGACATTCAGTATAATTATTGACAAGTATGAATTTGTTGCTGTCATTTTATTTTATTTTATTTTATTTTGTGATGTTGCTGATTTCTTTGTGCCATGCAATTTTCCATGCTGAGCTCATTTTGTTTATGAATCATGTTATCACTTTCTTCTTTGCTACTGTTTTAGTGTTTGCTAAATATTTGTGCTTTTCCTCCTTTTTTTTTAATTGTGATGTGAAGGTTTATAATTTTTCTTTGAGGTTACCCTGTGATTAATAATTTTCTCCCCAAGTTTAGAACAGTCTGTTCTATCTTGCAACTCTTTAGAAGTTCTGTAAGTACACTAACTACTTCTATTTAGAAGTTCTGTAACTACATTGATTTTTCCTTCTTTTTTGTTTGTAGTTGTCTTTATTTATCAATTGATGTCTCTGGTTCCCTGTTTACAATCTTGTAAGCTATTTCACTTTCAGTACTTCCATATCTGGGTTGGTTTCTCTGTTATGTCATCATGTGCATTAATTGGGAGTCGTTGTTTGCTATTACTGGTTCTCTGTTCAAAGGACTCCCTTTTGTATCTCTTGTAATGTTGGACTTGTTTTAACAAATTCCCTTAATTTCTATTTATCTGGAAATGTCCTAATTTCACCATCATATTTGAGGGGAAATAAAATTCTTGGTTGGAAATTTTTCTCTTTCAGGGTTTTACCTATACCTTCCCATTGCCTTCTCACATGCATGGTTTCTGCTGAGGAATCATAGCTTAGTCTTATTGGTTGCACTTTCATGGTAACTTTTTGTTTTTCCTGTGTTGCTCTCAGGATTCTTTCTTTGTCTTTGGTTTTGG
Organism: Orycteropus afer afer; assembly: GCF_000298275.1. NCBI lineage: Eukaryota > Metazoa > Chordata > Mammalia > Tubulidentata > Orycteropodidae > Orycteropus > Orycteropus afer. The sequence goes on along the minus strand of NW_006921745.1, from coordinate 476,139 downwards.
TGAGTTTCATGATGATGTATCTTGGTGATTTTCTTTTGGGGTCTATGCTGTTTGGGGTTCATTGGACTTCCTGAATGAACATATTCTCATCTTTCATCATATATGGGAAATTCCCTTCCAACAAATCTTCCACTATTTTCTCTGTGGTTTTATTTTTCTCTTCCTTTTTGAATTCCAATTACATGTAAGTTATTCCTTTTGATGGAAGACCACATGAATCTTAAGCTTTCTTCATTTTGTTTTGATCTTTTTTTCTGATTGGTCTCTTTTCAAAGAAGTATTAAGTTACTTGTCTTCAATCCCACTAATTCTGTCTTCCATTAATTTCATTCTATTCCTTTGCCCTTTCAATGTTTCATTTATTTCTGAATAATTAGTGTTAATATTCTGGATTTCTGTCTAGATTTTGTTTCACTTCGAATTTTTCATTTATTTTGTCATTTTGTACTTATATTGTCTTCCAAAATTTTTCTACAGTTTTGTCTGTGTTTTCCTTAATTTTGTCAGTGTTTTCCTTGATCTGTCTCTCAGTTCACTGAAGGTACCTAAGTATAATTCTTTTGAGTTCCTTATCAGGGAGTTCCAGTGCTGCTTCTTCCTCAAGTATGTGTTCTGTGTCTGTATTCTGGTCCCTTGCTTTATCTTGCTTCTTTGTCTGGGCTGTGATAGTCTGTTGTTGCTGGAACATTGTGACATTGTTGTATTTATTCTTAATTGGTGACTGTGTGCTGGAGTAATTTGACCAAAGTTTTCATTTTCTTTGCCTTGTTTGGATGTATCTGAGTAAGCAGGGTACTGTGCTCCTCTCTTACTAGTTGGCAGCCTTATGCACTCACCACCTGTCTCTGCATGGGTGTGATAGTGTATGAGAGTGGCTGCACAGATCTCTGTTAACTATGAAGAGAAGTTATGGGTGAGTTAGGCTCATATTGTCTGTTGTGTGTCACTGGACAGTTGGTGCAAAAGCACATAGTGGCTCTCACTTAGTAGGTGGGGCTGCAGGAGATGCAGATATGGTTTGGCTGAGTGGGAATGATTGGTGTCTGCCACTAAGTTAAAGAACAACAGCAATCAAAAAACCACCAAAAAAATAAAAGCTAGTTGGAAAAAAAACACATGGCATAAACACACAGGAACAATCAACAAAAAGAGAAATTAAAAAAAAAAAAAAAAGAGGAAAGGCAATAAATGCGACAAAAATATCTAAAGAAATATTTTAAATAGAGAAAGAGAAAAGAAACCCAAAATATCTGGGGCAGAGGACTAAGAGAAAAGACATAAAGTAAGAGATAAATGAAGAAAAAAAATTGGAAAAATGCAAAAAGAAAAACAAGGGATGGGGAGAACCATAAAAAAGAAAAAATGGGAACCATGAAAAGGGAAGAGAGAAAAAGCCAAAAACTAGAACCTAGGAGGGGAAGAAGAAAGTATAAAAATACAAAGGAAGAAGAGAAGGAGAAGGGAAAGGTGAAGGTAAAGAAGAAGGAGGAGAAGAAAAAGAAGAAAGAGGAGGAGAATAAGAAGAAG
>NW_006921745.1:468279-474497 GCF_000298275.1 Orycteropus afer afer | reverse complement strand
AGGAGAAGAAGGAGGAGGAGGAGGAGAAAGAGAAGAATTTTAAAACAAACAAACAAAAAATTAAAAGAAACAAGAAACAAAGAATAAATCTGGGGATGGTGGGGCAGGGCACCCAGGCTTCATCAGCCCTGATGGTCTTTGCCCCAGCTTATTCACATGGTGGAGACTGAAAGCTGGGAAAGTCAAGCTACAAAGACCAGAGGCTATCAACCCACTCAGTGCCCTACACATAAAGCAAACATGTCACTCTGAAAGAAATAGGCCACTTCATTGACTCTGGAGTAATGGCTCTAAGGTTTTGCCTAGAGGGAGAGAAAGGTCATAACAACAGAGAACTTCACAGCATTCCCTAACAGAACTGACTTTCTTAGGAAGACTATGAAGAAGTTCAAGTCTAAGGGTACTCTTGAAAGCAACGAAGATTTGGTGTAAGCACGAAAGAGGAGGCTGTTAGCCCCATGAAATCGGTAAGTCAACTGTAGACTAGCTGGCTTACAGAAGAAACTAGGGAAGTATACAGCTAAGAAGATCCCTTTGAAGGGCAAAACTAACCTCAGAGACTGTACTCAAAAACCATCTATGCCAAGGGTCTTGAATTTAACTGAATCAGACTGTGGAGTAATGTGTGCCACAGGACATTATCAACAACAATCAGTCAGGAATTAGTGGAACCTAAGGAGATCTGCCACTCCTCGGAAGGAAGGTTGGGCAATCCTACTTCCATAGTGATACTGCCTCGGAAACCCAAGGAGGGGTCGCTATGAGTCAGGGCCTACTTGACGGCATATAACAACAAACAACAACAAGGAGATCTGCTGGTACAGTGCATGTAACTGCTAAGACATGTGACTGCTAACTAGAAGTTTGGTGGTTCAAGCCCACCAGCTGTTATATAGAAGAAAGATGGGGCAATCTATTTCCATAAAGATTTACTGTCTTGGAAGCCCAATGGCAGTCACTATGAATCAGAATTGAATCAATGGCAGTGGGTTTGGTTTATTTTTGGTTTAATATGTGAATAAAAGGAAGGTGGAATGTATGAAGTGTGAATGTAGGAAAATAGAAAGTTGTCAAAAAGGAAATGGAACATATAAACATTGATATCATAGGCATTATTGAGCTGAAATGGACTGTTTTTGGCCATTTTGAATAAATCCTATGATCTATTATACTGGGAATGGCAAATTGAAGAGGAATGATGTTGCATTCATTGTCACAAAGAATATTTCAAGATCTATGCTGAAGTACAATGCTGTCAGTGTTAGGATAATATCCATATGCCTACAAGGAAGACCAGTTAACATTACTATTATTCAAATTTTCACATGAACCACTAAAGCCAAAGAAGAGGAAACTGAATATTTTCACCAACTTCTGCAGTCTGAAATTGACCAAGCATGCAATAAAGATGTATTAATTATTACCGGTGATTGGAACGCAAAAGTTGAAAAAAGGAAACTCACTGGTAGTTTGAAAATATGACCATGGTGATGGAAATGACACCAGAGATCACATGACAGAATTTTGCAAGACCAACACTTTATTCATTGCAAATATATTTTTTTCAGCCACATGAACAATGGCTACACACGTGGATCTCACCAGATGGAATACATAAGAATTAGAGTGACTACATTGGTGGAAAGAGGTTATGGAGAAGTTCAATATCTTCAGGCAAAATAAGACCAGGAGCTGACTGTGGAACAAACCATTAATTCCTCATATGCAAGTTCAAGTTGAATCTGAAGACAATTAAAACAAGTCCACAAGAACCAAAATATGACCTTGATTATATCCCACTTGAATTTAGAGAACATCGGAAGAACAGATTTAACACATAGAACATTAATGACCAAAGACCAGATGAATTGTGGGATCACATCAAGAACATCATCCATAAAGAAAGTAAAAGGTCATTAAAAAAGACAAAAAAAGGAAGAAAAGAACAAAATGGTTGTTAGAAGAGATTCTGAAACTTGCTCTTGAACAGAGCATAGCTAAAGTAAATGGATGAAATGACAAGATAAAAGAGCTGAACAGAAGATTTCAAAGAGCAGCTTATGAAGACAAAGTCAACTATTATAATGAAATGTGCAAAGACCTGGATTAGAAAACCAAAAGGAAGAACACAGTCAACATTTCTCAAGCTGAAAGAACTTAAGAGAATATTCAAACCTCAAGTTGCAAAATTGAAAGATTCTTTGGGCAAAATATTGAATTATGCAAGAAACATCAAAGATGACTTGAAGCACTTACTGATGAAGTTTAAAGACCACAGTCTTTAGTGTGGATTAAACCTCAACATAAATAAATAAATAAGTAAATACACGAAAATCCTTACAACTAGACCAATAAGCAACATCATGATAAATGGAGAAAAGATTGACATTGTCAAAGATTTCATATTACTTGGATCCACAATCAATGTCCACAGAAGCAGCAGTCAAGAAATCAGACATCATACTGCACTGGGCAAATCTGCTGCAAAAGACTTCTTTAAAAGTGCTGAAGAGTCACTATGATTAGGAGCCAACTCAATACCACCTAACAACAACAACATCTGAACAAGCGATATCACCAATAATGTCAGATGTATCTCAGTTGAAAGCAGAGAATACCAGAAAGATATTTACCTGTGTTTTATTTACTATGCAATGGCATTCAACTGTGTGGATCATAACACATTATGGATAACATTACAAAAAGTGAAAATTTCAGAACACTTAGTTGTGTTCATCTGGAACCTGTAGATAAACCAGGAGGCAGTTATTCAAACAGAGCAAGGAAATATTGTCTGCATCAGGGTTGTATCTTTTCACCATGCTTATTCAATCTCTATGATGAGCAAATAATCTGTGAAGCTGGACTATTTGAAAAAGAACATGGCATCAGGACTGGAAAATGACTCATTAATAACCCGTGATATGCAGATGGCATAATCTTGCTTGCTGAAAATGAAGATAACTTGAAGTTCTTACTGATAAAGATCAAAGACTACAGCCTCCAGTGTGGATGACACTCAACATAAAGAAAACAATAATCTTCACAACAGGATCAAAAAGCATCATGACAAACAGACACAAGATTGAAGTTGTCAAGAATTTAGTTTTCTTAGATCCACAATCAATGCCCATGGAAGCAATGGTCAAGAAATCAAACAATGTATTGCATTGGGCAAATCTGCTGCAAAAGGCTTCTTTAAAGTGTTTAAAAGCACTTTAAGGAATAAGTTGCACTTGATCATAGCATTGGTATTTTTAACCTCTCTGTATCTGTGAAAGCTGGGCAATAAATAAGATAGTCCAAAGAAAAACTTATGCATTTGAATTACAGTGTTGACAAAAAATATTGAATCTGCCATGCATTGCTAAGAGAATAAAGAAATCTGTCTTGGAAAAAATATAGTCAGAATGTCCCTTAGAAGTGAGGATGGTGAGACTTCATCTCACATATTTTAGACATGTTATCATGAGGGACCATTTTTGCAGAAGGAAATCATCCTTGCTAAAGTATAGAGTCAGTGAAAAAGAGAACATTCTCAATATGATGGCTGTCACAGTGGCTGAAACAATGGGCTCAAACTTAGCAAACCATTGTGGAGATGGTGCAGGGCCAAGTAGTGTTCATTTTTTATGCAGGGTCATTATGACTCAGAAACGATTCAATAACATATAACAACAGCCACAATATCAGAGTAGTAACCCTGGGGGGAAATTGGCTAAGTGCTTCATCAGGTTGAACCAATCAGTTACTGAGCAGGAAAAATATGTGGCAGTGTGTTTACATAATGATTTATAGCCTTGGAAATATTTTGGACATTATGAATTGGTGATGACTTGACAACATTGGATTTAATATATGAGTATGATATCAACAGAAGCAGATAGCTTAACACAGAGATCAAAGAATGCTACAGTCAAAGAGAACAATTCTAAAATCACTATCATTTCTGATTGACTGTACACACGCCCAAGGCTGCACTTTCTGAGTAGCAATATCAAACCATTCATATTGTGATAGAAATAGACTTCACTAAAATATCCCAACCAAGTCACTAACCCAATAAATGGGCAAACAGCATCATCAAGAAGGTTGGGGGAGGGTGATCTCTATTTAGAATTACTACATTATTTAAAATAACCTGTTTTGAACAAAAATATATAAGACTTGTAAAGAAACAGGGAAGTGTGTCCAGTACACAGGGGGAAAAAAAAATCTCAAGCAACAGAAACTACCTATATAAAGGGCCAGATGTTAGATGAAGCAGACAAAAAATTCAAAGAAATAACCATATATATTTCTAAACAACTATAAGAAATCATTTCTAAAGAAGTAAAGGGGGAGATTCAAAATGGAGTCTCACCAGTGAGCAGCATGCTTTTTTCCCCTCTGGCATCTAAGGACTTTGAAAACTAGGTACAACAGTTTGAATTAGGAACTTTGGTGCTCTGAACAGCTCACTGAATCAGAGTGCACCAAACACAGAAGAGCAGAATTAGAGGAAAGGCTGTTGTTGTTGTTATGTGGCGTCGAGTCTGACCCGATTCATAGTGACCCCTCCTTGGGTTTCCGAGGCAGTATCACTACGGAAGTAGATTGCCCCATTTTCCTTCTGAGGAGTGGCTGGTGGGTTTGAACCGCCAGCCTTCTGGTTAGCAGTCAAGTGCCTTAGCTACTATGCTACCAGAGGAAAGGCACAGGGAGTTTATTTAGGAAAGAGCTACTGGCGGAGGATGGACAGGCACCCGAGAGAGACCATTGCAAACTTTCCTGGAGCAGTCACTGTCTGCCCGGCGAGGGTAGCCACCTGAGATCCCCGAGCCAAGAAGGAAGTCGCCTTATAGCAGCATACCAGCGACCACTACAATATTCCAGCAGGCAGCAGCAGAGACCTGCCTCTAGCAGCTGATTTTATTGGTAATTGGGGTTATCTGGGTGCAGGCAGGCACGGGCACCACTGCTAAGATTCAGGGGGAGATCTCACTGTTCCTCCAGAAAGGCTAGCTTACTCCCCTCCCAGCGAATCACAGAGCGGGCTCGGGCTAGATTGGGAGACACTGTGCTTTCCTTTGCCACAGATATCGGGACTGCAGGTCACTAGCAGGTACTCCCCCAACTCCAACACAGCTGAAATTGTGCACATCTTTGGCGCCACAAGTGGGCGGTATCACAGACAAACTCCAGAGCCAGCCATTAGCAGTCTGGCGGGATTGTGTCAGCACCATGAGCAGATGGGGCACGGAGAGCAAAGAAACTGCAGCTGAGTGAGGTTCTGCAAATTTTGCCTTGGAGCCATGCTTTGGTGCTGTGGGGCCACGGAGGTGGGGTCTTTGAGTGTGCCTGAAATTGGTGGAAATTTGCAACCTTCTAGCAATAGGAATCTTTCCTGAGGTTGAACCGTGGTCTTGCAAATAAATACATCATCAATAATAGCCTGCTAAAAGCCCTAGAAACTGACCCTAGCAACACCAAGCTTTCCTTCTTCTGGTCCCACCTTCTCTGCCAATAACTTCACTCATTCAATAGAAGATACCATATTCAGCCAATTACCATAAAACCTCCTGCTTCAAACTCTAAACCTTCTTTATGAAAAACAGCAATACATATTCACACTATACACAGTGATTCCACCATCACAAAGAAAACATCAGAAAGACCAAACACACCTGAATCAATAATAAAATAAAACACACCACCTTCACCTTTTCAAAATATTAAACCATAAAACCAAGACAAAACAAATCAACACGTAACCAGCAGCTAGAGACTAGCTAAAGAGACAACACTCTACCAGATTCCAAGGGCTTAAGAAGAGGTTGTGCTTTCCAGTAACCCCAAGAACTCTCTGGACCTGCACTACACAACTGAAAAGGTGCTAGTTTACACCTTCTTCTTCTTCTTTTTTTTTTTTTTTTCTCTCTCTCGTGGTGAACCCTGTTCCTTTTTTTTTTTTTTTCTTTTTCCTGTTAGTTTGTTTTCTTTCTTCATTATTCTCCGTCTCTACCTTTTTTCTCTTAGTGACCTATCCCCAGATATTGCATATTTACCTATTCTTCTTTGCTCCACTTTTTCTTTTTTTGGGTTATTGTTCCTGTGTGATTTCAGGGTGTATTTTTTGTCCATGTGCTTTTAGTTTTTTCAATGGTTATTCAATTGTAATTTTTGCCTAACTGAGTGGGAGACAGCAACATTCCCCATAAGATACAAGTACACCCACA
>NW_006921745.1:449514-463764 GCF_000298275.1 Orycteropus afer afer | reverse complement strand
TGAGAGCCATGACAAGAACAGACATATGCACACCCATGTTCATCAAAGCACTATTTACAATAGCCAAAAGATTGAAACAACCTAGGAGTCCATCAACTGAGGAATGGATATCCAAACTATGGTACATACACACAATGGAATACTATACAACCCTAAAGAATAATGCAGAATCTGCAAAACACCGCATAATGTGGATGAAGTTGGAGGACGTCATGTTGAGTGAAATAAGTCAATCACAACAGGACAAATATGGTATTAGTCCGTTATTGTAATAGTCAAGGAATCGTTTATCTATGGAAGACCATTTTCTTTGTTGGTTAGCAGAAGTGGGAGGGTAGGGTATGGAATACTGTTAGATAGATAGAGATAAGTTTTGATTTGCATGAAGAAAAGGGCAATGTACCAAATGTGAGTAATCAATATAGTGGCATTGAGGGAGAAAGATATAAAGAGGTACTTGAAAAGTACAGACAACAAAGATGTGCATATAGTATGGCATGGTCACTGAAGGCAAACACAAGTATGTGGGTGGATAGATGGGTGGACAGGCTGAAATATTAAGTATGTATATGAAGTAGAGAGTGCACCCAAGAACATGTATAGGTTTGGCAGAAAGTGGTCCACTAACTTTATGTGTGTGATCTGAATTCCCAGGTGTATAATGGGGCTGACAAGGGGCAAGGTTGTAGTCACTGCTTGGTCACAGCCAGCTACCCACAGGGACTGAGTAGTGGAACCTGTGGGCTCGGGACCATAGTCACAGAGGACATCAACCTCAATTGGCATAACATACTACACAAAACATTGTCCCACCTCCTATTGTGGCAAGTAACAACTGAGATCTTAAAAGCTTGCAAGCTGCCATCTATACGCAATGATGGGTCTCTCCTCATCCAGAGCCAAGAAGAATGAAGAAAACCAAATATTCATGGAAACAATTAGTCCTAGCAACTGGTACACCAATCAATCTGCAGCCTATATGATTAAGAGACCAGAAGAAATAGATGGTGCCTGGCTACTACTGTCAACCACTTGGAAGAGGATTTTTGTAGGAGATCCTGGATAGACAGGGAGAACAATGTGGAACAAAACTCAAAATCATTTGGAGATAAAAAAGCGGGGAACAGGTTTTCTGGCCCAAGGAAGTCTGGTGGAACAACTGAGACTATGGCCCCTAGCTGCCCTTCAGGTCTGGAATTGAACACACACCTGTGGCTTCCAGCCAAACAATAGACAAGCATATCAGTTGAGCATTCACCTGAGGTAGACACACTCCTTGGAGAGAATACACATGAGAGAAAGAAGGGCTGCTCAGGCACAGGGAGAGAGCTCAGGGGGTAGGAGTGCATGGAGAGATGGACACAGGGAAGAAGTAACTATGAGGAGGAAGTGGGAGGGGAGATTTTGCATTGTGCTAAATTGTGGTCAATGTCATGAGACAAAGTGTATGTGAACTGTTGTATGGAAAGTGTATTTGCTCTGTAAATTTTCATCCAAATCCCCCCTGCACCAAAAAAGAAGTAAAGGAAGGTATGATAACAATGTATAATAAAATAGAAGATACTAAAGAAGAGAATGAAATTATTTTAAAAATGAATAGAAATTATTGAATTGTAAAGCATAACAACTGAAATGAAAAGTTCAGTGGAAGAATTCAACAGTAGATTCGAACTGGAAGAAGAAAGAATTTGTGAACTTTAGGATAGATCAATAGAATTTATGCAGTGCAGAAAAAAAGAGAGAGAGAGGGAGGAAAAAAGAAAAGTGAACAGGGATGCAGAGAAATGTGTGACATCATTAAGGTCATCAGCATACATGTAATGAGTATAGTAGAAAGGGAACATTAAAAATATTTGAAAAAACAGTGGGTGAACACTTCCAAAATCTGATGAACTAGGTAGATAAACAATGAAATTCAAACTTGATTGATACTATAAACCAACTAGACCTAATAGATATCTGTATAACATTACCCCACAACAGCAGAATGCACATTTTTCTCAAGATCATATAGAACATTCTGCAAGACAGATCATAGGCTAGACCAAAAAAAAAAAAAAAAGCTCCAATAAATTTTTTAAAATTATAATCATACAAAGTATCTTCTCTGACAACAATGGAATGAAATGAAAAATTAGTAACAGAAAAAACTTAGAAATTAGCATGTACATAGAAATTAAAAAGCACACTCCAAAATAATGAATAAGTCAAGGAAGAAATCACAAAGTAAATTAGGAAATGCTTCAAGAGAAATTAAAATAAAGACACAAAATATCCAATCTTAAGGGATATATTAGAACACTGTTTAGAGAGAATTTTATTGCTTTAAACACCTATCTTAAAAAAGAAAAAGCTGTAACCAATAACCTAACATTCAACCTAAAGACACTAAAAAAATAGAAAATTAAATCTAAAGCAATAAGAAAGGAGCTCCCACAGATGGAAAGGGAAATTATGAAAATAGAGAATAGAAAAACAGTAAGGAAAATCAATGCATCAAAAATGTGTTCTTTGAAGAGATCAATACAATTTATAAGCTTTAAGCTGCACTTCCTGAACAAATTAGAAGACTCAGATGACTAAAATTAGTAATGAAGAAGGTATATTACTATTGACTTTACAGAAATAAAATAATTATTATAATGTGATACTATATGCCAAAAAATTAGAATTAGATGAAATAGAAAAATTCCTAGGAAGAAGAAACTTTTGAAAATTACTCAAGAAAAAAAAATCTGAATAAAACTGTAACAAGTAAAGAGATTATAACAGGAATTTTATATTTTTTCCATAAAGAAAATCCAATGTTCAGACTTCACAGGTGAATTCTACCAAACATTTAAAGAAGAATTAATATATTCACAAATTATTCCAAAAAAATAGATGAGTTCTTCACAACTCATTCTGTGAGGCCAGTATTACCCATATATGAGAACCAGATGAAGAGAGAATAGGAAAAGAAAACTACAAACTAATATCTCTTACAAATATGTATGCAATATCCCAACAAAATACTACCAAAAAACAAGAATCCACTCACTTATAAAAAGAGTTTTACACCATTGCCAAGTGAATTCATGCCAGAAATATAAGCTTAGTTTAACATATGAAAATAAATTAATGCACCATATAAATAAAATGAGAACAAAGTGTATATGATCATTTTGAAGATGAAGGAAAAGTATTTGATAGAACCCAACAATTCTTCATAATAAAAATATTCAACAAGCTATGAGTAGAAAGAAATTTCATCAAACTGATAAGAGGCATGTTTGAAAACCCACAGTTAACACCATGCCTAATGGTGAATGATTCAATGCATTTCCCCAAAGGAATACTACAAAGATGTCTGCTATAGCCACTTCTGTTAAATAATAAAAATATTCAACAAGCTATGAGTAGAAAGAAATTTCATCAAACTGATAAGAGGCATGTTTGAAAACCCACAGTTTTCACCATGCCTAATGGTGAATGATTCAATGCATTTCCCCAAAGGAATACTACAAAGATGTCTGCTATAGCCGCTTCTGTTAAATATTGTGCTGGAAGTTTAGCTAGGGCAGTTAAGCAAATAAATAAATTGATTAAAAATACATGTCACATTGGAAAGGAGTACATAAACCTATCTCTATTTGTAGGTAACATGATCTTGTATATAGAAAACCCTAAGGAATCTGTCCAAAACTGTTAGCAGTAATAAGATAGACAAGTTTGCAGGGTACAATATCATTATAGAAAACTAAGTTGTGTTTCTATACATTAGCAATGAACAATCCAAAAATGAAATTAAAAAACAAACCATTCCACTTATACTAGCATAAAAAAGAAAAAATCTTATGAAGAAATTTTGCCAAAGATGTATAAGCCTCAAATACAGTCATGTGTCACTTAATGTTCCTGATATATTCTGTAACATAGGACATTATGTGATTTGGATGTTGTGGAAAACCAGATAACAGTCTTGTCCTGATTTCCTTTAAATGTCTTGAACAAACTCCATACCTTAGCAGTGATCATCAACATGCTGACAGGGATTTGCTTTTGTGTTTGATCTTCAATCCACAAAATTAACAATTTTTTCATAAATGACACAGGTCCCTCTCAAATTTTTCTTAGCTTTGTAGTTTTTAGTGGAGCCAATCATTTAACAGCTTGGAGAAGTTTTTCTTTATTTTTGAGGATCATCGTGATTGTAGAGTACAACATGCCTAAATCATGAGCAAAAGCATTCATTGATTTTCCGCATTTGTGTTGTTTAATAAACTTTTGTTTTGATTCCAGATTGATACTTCTCCTTCATGTCTTGTTGCTGCCATCACTAGCACTCGTTTTGCTGCATATGGGAGCCATGATGCATTTCATGTTAATATGTTTGAAAGAAAATTAAGCAGAGATATAATGCTACAACACTCAAGAGATGTGCAATGCAGGAGATTAGATGCTGCTTCCTATGAGTCAAAGCATACACTGTTGCATAGTAAGGAATTTAGATAAAAAGTATAGTATAGTACATACATAAGCCAATAACGTAGGTGTTTATTGTGAATATCAAGACATATGTATGATAGGTTATATATGTACTCTGTAATTATACACCTGGTAGTGCAATTACTTTGTATTAAAAAAACAAAAAACAAACAAACAAACAAAAAAAACCCATGAGATACTTGTGGGAAGCTGTTGCATTCACTGAGCCCCATTCTGTGATCAGGATTTCTGACCTATATTATAACCTTATGGGATTATGGGCATATATGCCATCAGACATTGTCTGAATGGACCTTAAGTGGTTTATGACTGTACTACAAACATTGCTAAGATAATTAAAAAAAAAAGACCTAAATAAATGGAAAGACATACTACCATGCTCATGGATTGGAAGACTTAATTTTGTTAAGATGATAATAATTCCTAAACTGATTTACGGATTCAATACAATCTCTATTAAAACCCCAGCTTTAAATTTTTTTTTTTTTTTTTGTATAAATGAACAAGCTGATCATAAAATTCATGTGGAAATACAAAGGATTCAGAATAGCCAGAATAATATTGAAAAAGAAAACACAAATTGGAGAACTCACATTTGATGATTTCAAAATTTTCTACAATGCTAGAGTAATAAAGACAGTGAAGGACATAGATCAATGAAATATAATTAGACTCCTGAGACAAAGAAGGGCATTATTTGATCTTAAAAGAGTCAATAGATCAAGAGGACATTACCATGTTAAATATCTATGCACCCAATGAAAGATCTCCAAAATACATAAAGCAAACATTAACTGAATTGAAAGGAGAAATGGACAATGTCACAATAGTAACAAGGAGCAATAGTAATATATAAAGAGCTCTGGTGGCATAGTGCCTAAGGCATTTTCTGCTAATCAGAGGTTGGCAGTTCAAACCCACCAGCCACTCTGTGGAAGGAAGACTGTGCAACATACTTCTGTAAAGATTTACTGCCTTGGAAACCCAAAGGAGGTCTCTATGAGTCAGAATTGACTAGATGGCAGTGAATTTGTTTTTTGCAGTTTGACAATAGTAATAGGAGACTTTAACACACCACTTTCAATGAAGGACAGAACAACTAGAAAAAAAAAAAAACTAACAGATACAGAAGATCTCAACAATGCAATTAAGCAACTTGACCTTATAGACATATACAAAACACCCCACCCAACAAAAACACAATACACATGCTTCTCCAATGTATATAGATCACTCTCCAAAATAGACTATGTTATAGGTTACAAAACCATCCTCAAAAAAGGATAAAAATAAACCAGAAACCAAACCCAGCTCACTTCCTGGATCATGATGCTATAAAATTAGATATAAAGAATCAGAAGATTAAGGGAAAAAAATCAAATATATAAATACATGGAAACTGAATAGCACACTGTTCATGAATCACTGGATTACAAGAAATAAAGTGTGGAAAAAAAAAATCCTAGAAACAAATGAGAATGGGGGAAAAAAAAAAAAAAAAAAACCTTTGGGACACAGTGAAAGCAATTTATAGCAATAGATGAACCCAAGAAGAAAGAAGTAAAAATCAGTATCTTGACCCAACAACTCCAGTAATTAGAAAAAGAGCCACTGAAGAATGTACAATCCCCAGATGAAAGGAAATAATAAAGATCATAACAGAGAAAAAATGAAACAGACAACAAAAAATAATAGAAAAAAATCAACAAGAATGGAAGCTGGTTCTTCAAAAAGCTTAACAATCAATAAACCACTGGCAAATTTAACTAAGGAAAATAAAGAGATGTAAATAACATAAATAATAAATGAAATGGGAAACAGCACAACAGAGTCCACTGAACAAAAGAGAAAATAACAGAATACTATGAAGAACAGTATTCCAATGAATTTGAAAAACTGAAGAAATGGACAAATTTCCAGCAACTTAAGACCTAATAAACTAACAGAGACAGAGATAGAAAATTTGAACAGATCCATAACAAAAGAAGAAATTGAGCAAGTCATAAAAGAACCCCCACCAAAAAACAGGTCCTGGCCTAGATGGCTTCACTGGTGAATTCTATCAAACACTCAGAGAAGAACTAGCACCTATCTCACTCAATTTATTTCAGAACATAGAAAACAATGGGACACTCTCAAATCCATTCTATGAAGCAAGGATAAGTCTGACCCCAAAACAAGGTAAAGACACTACTGAAAAGGAAAACTACAGACCAACATCCCTCATGAATATAGATGCAAAAATCTTCAACAAAATCCTATTGAATCCAGCCACTCTTCAGAAGGAAGGTTGTCTATTTTGTGGTGATACCACCTTGGAAACCGAAGGAGGGTTCGCTATGAGTTGGGGCTGACTTGATGGCACATAACAACAACAACAATAACATTGAATCCAACATTGTATCACAAAAACAATACATCATGATCAGGTATGCAAGGATGGTTCAACATCAGAAAAGTAATCACTGTAATCCATCATACAAGTAAAAGAAGGGAAAAGAACCACATGATCATATCAATCAATGCAGAAAAGGCATTTGATAAAATCCAACACCCATTCCTGGTAAAAATTCTCAGTAAAATAGGAATAGAAGGGAAATTTATCCACCTAATAAAGTCCATATATGCAAAATCAATAGTCAACATTATTCTCAATGGAGAGAGACTGAAAGCATTCCCCTCAGGAACAGAAGTCAGAAAGGATGGCTTTTATCACCACTTCTGTTTGACATTGTATTGGAAGTCCTAGCCAGAGCAGTAAGGCAAGACAGAGAAATAAAAGTCATCCATAGTGACAAAATATAAGTAAAATGATCTCTATTTGCAGATGACATAATCCTATCCATAGATATCCCAAGAGACTCAGCAAGAAAACTACTGGAACTAATTTAAAGTTCAGCAAAGTGGCCAGATACAAGATAAAAATACAAAAATAAGTTGGATTCCTCTACATCAACAAAGGGATCTCTGAAAAGGAAATAAAGAAAACAGTCCCATGGATCTATTAGCAAAAAGATAAAATCCTTAGAAATAAATCTTACCAGTGTTACAGAAAGCTCACACAAAGAAAACTACAAAACACGAATGCAAGACAGTGCAAGAGACCCACATAAATGGAAGAACATGCCATGCTCATGAATAGGAAGACTGAGTATTGTGAAAATATCAATACCACCCAAAGCAATCTATATATTCAATACAATCCCAATCCAAATTCCATCAACGTTCTTTAAGAACATGGAAAAGCTAATCACTAACTTTATATGGAAAGGAAAGAGAGCTTGAAAAAGCAAAGCACTATTGAAGAAGAAAAACAAAGGTCTCACACTCCCTAATCTCAAAACCTACTATATAGCCACTATAGTCAAAATACCTGGGTATTGGTACAACAATAGACACATAGACCAGTGGAACAGAATTGAGAATCCAGAAATAGATCCATCCATCTACAGGAAGCTGATCTTTGACAAAGGGCTAAAACCTATTAAATGAGGGAGAGATAGCTTCTTTAACAAATAGTGCTGGCAAAACTGGATATCCATTTGCAGAAAAATGAAACAAGATCCATATCTCACATCATACACAAAAATGAACTCAAGATGGATCAATGACCTAAATGTAAAACCCAAAACTGTAAAGTTCATCAAAAATAAAATACGGGCAAACCTAGAGAATCTAATTTATGGGATACATAGAATATCAAGTGTAACCCAAAATGCACAAACAGTAGAAGATAAACTAGATGACTGGGACCTTTTCAAAATTAAATTCTTGTGTTCATTGAAAAACTTTTCTAAAAGAATGAAAGAATAACATACAGATTTGGAAAAAAATATTTGGCTACAACATATCCAACAAAGGACTTACCTCTAATATTTATAGAAAACTTCAGCACTTGAACATCAAAAAGACAAGCAATCCAATTCAAAATGGGCAAAAGACATGAATAGACACTTCACCAAGGAAGATATTCAGGCAGCCAACAAACCCATATAGAAATGCTCATGATCATTAGCCATTAGAGAGATGTAAAATAAAACAAAAATGAGATATCATTTCACCCCAGCAAGAATAGCAAGTTCAACAAGATAGAAAACAACAAATGCTGATGAGGGGGTGGAGAGATTGGAATTCTCATGCACGGCTGGTCAGACTGTTAAATAGTACCACCACTGTGGAAAATGTTTTGATGAGAGATCTGAGACATGAATAGATATATGCACACCCATGTTCATCACAGCACTATTTACAATAGCAAAGAGATGGAAACAACCTAAATGTTTATCAACAGATGAACTGATAACCCAACTATAGTACATACACACAATGGTACATACACAATATTAACATTAAAGAATAATGGAGAATCCACAAATACACTATGCAACATTAAAGAATAATGGAGAATCCACAAATCACCTCATAATGTAGATGAACTTCGCGGATATTATGCTGAGTTACATAAGCCAATTACAGAAGGATGAATATTGCATAAGTCCATTATTATGAAAAGTCAAGGAAAGATTTACGCAGAGAAAGAAATTTGCTTTCTTCATTACCAGAGATGGTAGAGGAAGGGAGGGAAATTTTCCGGCTAGTTAAGATGATGTGTCACTTGGCTGGGCCTGGTTTTGAGGGGCTGGGCAGCTGGAGGTAGTTATTCCCCATGGTGAGACTGGGAATCATCTCCATGGTGGAATCTACTGGAGTATGGGAACCTCAGCCTACATGATTCTGAGATCAGAAAAACTAGATGGTGACTGGCTGTCACTGCCAACCACTCAGAAAGGGATCAAAATTAGGGGTCCTGGGTAAAGTTGCAGGAAAATTGTGGAACAAAATTCAAAAATAAATAAATAAATAAAATTGATCAGAATTCTGGTAAGATAGAGACTGGTGAAACAGACCCTGAGAATAGGGTCCCAGGTTACCCTTTGGGCCTGGATTTGGACTCATGCCTGTGGGTTAGCTCTCAGCCAAACAACAGAAAGGCATATAATCTGAACACCTACTCCAGGAAGATGATTCTTTTAGAACAGGCAACTGAGATTGGTAAGGCAGCATTTGCATAGGTGGAAAACTAGACAGAAAAGAATGCATAGGTAAAAAGGACACAGGGAAGGGGTAAACACAGGGAGGAGCTGGGTGGAGAGCTGTTCCATTGTAGGCATTGTAATCAGTGCCATAAAATCAAATGTGTATGAACTGATGAGTGTAAAATGAGTTTACTTTGTAAATTTGCATCCAAATCACAATAAAAAATTAGGGGGAAAAAAAAAGACAAATGAAGGACAATGCACAGAATTTGAGAAAATATTTGAAAATAATATTTCTGCTACAGGTCTAGTATCAAGAATATGTAAAGAAGCCTTACAAATCAATAATAAAATGATAAATAACCCAATTAAAATATGGGTAAAGAAAGGATCTCAACAGACATTTCTCAAAGAAGATATTCAAATGGCCAATAAACACATAAAAGACACTCAATATCATTGACCACTGGGGAAATTCAAGTCAAAACTACACCCACTAGGAAGAGTATAATGAAAAAAAGTACTAACAAGTGTCGAGGATGTGAACAAGTTGAAATTCTCACATACTACATTTCCACAAGAGTTACCATATGACACAGCATTATATAAACAGTAGTTTATCTAAAATGAAGTAACCAGACATCCTGAGTAAATGGATTTCCCATTATCTTTGCTTTTTCCTTCACTACATGAGAATTTAGCTATAACTCATGGCAGTTCATGAGGAGTACTACAGACTTCCATAGGATGCAGCCTATGGAGCTTAAGGGTGTCTAAAAGGAGTCCCCAGAAGAGTGCAATAAAGCCCTGGAAAGTGAAAAGAGTTAACATGCTTGGCTGGTAGCCAAAAAATTGGAAGTTCAAGTCCACTCAGAGGTGCCTCATAAAAAATGCTTGGAATTCTATTTCCAAAAATTTTGCCTTTGAAAATTCTATGGAGTATAGTTTTACTGTGACACACATAAAAATTGCCATGAATTGGAATCAACTTGATGGCAATAGCTTGTGTGTGTGTGTGCATGTGGTTGTTGTTATCAGAGTACACAACAAATAGCTACTGAATGAATGAGTGAAAGAAGGAGAACTAACATTGGGAAAGGTTGAGAGAGGAGGTGAGAACCTTCTAGGACAAGAAGACAAGGACAGCATGAGCAGCAGCTGATAGGTGGGAATGAGGTAAGGGGGTCTTGTGCAGATATTTAGCAGGATTTCATGTGTTACATACTTGGAGATGAGATATTTAAAGCCTATAGGAATTGTGCTATAGAATGCCTTCTATGTTAGGTAAATCTGACATTCTTTTGTAGGCTGTAGTGAAAGAAAAGTGTAGCTTCATTGGGATGTCCCATATTAGAACACCACAGGAGGAGCATAGGATACAAAACTATCAATTTGAGCCCCAACTCCCCAAAACCATGGGATGGGAGCTAGGGTGGGAGCTCTGAGGTTAATTGGACATCATCCATATAATCCACATTGGAATAAAGTGGTTCCCCTTCATCATCCTGAAATGGTTGCATTTTTCTGTTCTTGTTTACAGCCAGCTGGTTCACTTGAGGAATACAGAGCTGTTATGAGTCGGGGCGACTCGACGGCAAACAACAACAACAATAACAACAACATTAAGCTATCTCTGTAAACAGAAGACAATGCACCAAAGGTTTTAAACCACTGACAATAACCACCACCTACTTCCCTTGATTACTTATAATGCAGTACTTGAGAAGAGTACTTATCCCTGAGAGGCTCAAATTTTTTTTTTTTTAATTGTTATTTGGGTGAAAGTTTCAAAGTAAATTCATTTTGCATACAACAGTTCATATGTATTTTATTTCATGACGTTGATATGTAATCATATGTATTTTATTTCATGACATTGATTGTAATAATGTTACAGCCCTATTCTCCCTTCCTCCCCGTGACTCCCTTTTCCCAATTTCCTTCTTCTCTATGCACTCCTACCCTCTAATCTATCCCCCTTGTGCAAATACTGCTTGTCTGATTCCCCATGGTCTACTATACCAAGGAATGTACCTACCTGCAGCAAATGTCCACCCTATGTACCTATCTGTTTACCTGGAACCCACAGGAATGAATTCAATTCCAGGTTCAAAGGATCACTAGTGGTCTTAGTCCCAGGTATTTCACCAGTCTCTACCACACCAGCATGATTTTGAGTTTTGTTATACATTTTCTCCCACTCTATCAAGGATTTCCTACACTGATCACTTTCTGAGTAGTTGACAGTGGTAGCTAGGCACCATCTAGTTTTTCTGGTCTTAGAGTCATGTGGGCTGAGGTTCTCATGATCCT
This sequence comes from Orycteropus afer afer, assembly GCF_000298275.1. Taxonomy (NCBI): domain Eukaryota; kingdom Metazoa; phylum Chordata; class Mammalia; order Tubulidentata; family Orycteropodidae; genus Orycteropus; species Orycteropus afer. The sequence continues at coordinate 451,927 of NW_006921745.1, read as the reverse complement.
TTAGTCCCTTGGCCTAATTGTTTCCATGTGTCTTTGGTTTTCTTCATTCTTCTTTGCTCCAGATGAAGAGTCCAGTTGTTGCATCTTAAATGGCTGCTTGCAAGCTCTCAAGACCCAAGTTGCTACTCAACAAAATAGGATATAGAATAATTATTTTTGTGTAGTATGTTATGCCAGTTGAGCTTGATGTCCCCATGACCATGGTCCTGGGGCTTAAAGTCTTTTGCAGACATGACCTTATTTACTCACATGACATTCCTAAAAAGTAAATTGTGGATAACTGTAATAGAATAAGAATGATCTTTGACTCAATGGCACCTAACAACAGCAACAACAGCAATAACATAAGAAAGACACAGGGCATTAAGCAATTTACCCAAGGTTAGAAAGCAGAAAAGATAGGATTAAGTTGAATTTAACACCTTCCCTAACATCAAGGTTAGGGAAAGCAGGAAGAAGCTTGAAATCAGACCATTGATATATGACAAATTGCAACATATTTCAGAAATCAAATAACTATGAGACTGAACCTTTTTCTTTCCCAGGTGAGTGTTGGTAGTTACAAACATTTGTGTGAATGCTTACTATCATATGCATGCATGTACCTGTGCTGAGCACTAGAAGAAACATTCGGGTAGTCTCTGTTACATTTCCTGTCCTCATGGAACTCATGAGTTAGGGGGAAGATAAAATGTATAACCAAAAGTATGGCATTTCAAGGTCAGCAAACAAGAAGTGTCCAGTGGCAGCATCTAATCAGATGCCGTATCAGCAGTAAGAAACAAACAAGTTAAATGATCCCTTCAATATTTATAATTTGTTCATTCATTCATTCATTCAACAGTTTATTGAGCAGCTACTGTATTTTAGCCCCTGTGCTAGGTCTAGGAGATGCAACAAAACAGATATCATTGTCTGTCATTGACCTTATGACATTCATAGCCTAGAACTATACTGTGCAATATAGTAGTCACTAGCCACATATACATTGCCTCACCTACTTCAGTCATGTTGTCAGAAAGGACCATTCCCTGGAGTGGAATGTCATACTTGGTAAAGTGGAGAGTCAACGAAAAAGGGGAAGGACCTCAAGAGGATGGATTGACACAGTGGCTGCAACAATGGGCTCAAGTAAGAGCTGACTCAATGGCACCTAACAAAAACAACAGCCACATGTAGCTATTTAGTTTTAATCTTACATTAATTAAAATTAAATAAAATTAGAGATTTAGATCCTCAATTGCACTAGCCATATTTTAAGTGCTCAGTAAACACAAGTGGCTAGTAGAGCATTTCCATATCTCTAAAGGAAGTTCTCTTGTTCAGTGACAGTTGATCAGAGTCTACAAACTATGGCCCACAGACCAAATTTGGCCCAATGCTTGTGTTTGTAACTAAAGTTTTATTGGAACACAGCTACACCCATTTATTTATGTATTGTTTATGACATCATTCATATTTTAATGGCAGAGTTAAGTACTGTATTCTTATGCAAATAACATGCATGTTATATGTTTTTCACAAACACTTCATGTGTTAGTTTCTTGCACATGCTATGTGCATTATGTGAAAAAAATACAGAAGTTGTGGCAGACTTAATAACTACAAATGTTCTGGCAAGATGGTGGACTAGGCAGAAATACTGCATAGACCCTCTTCAACAAAGAAAAGGGAAACCAATTAACACAGACACAGAACATAATCTTGGACCCCTGAGCCTTGAAGGGAAGGATATAGAAGTGGACTAAACTCCAACTAGCAGAAGAATTTGCATGAAAATACCAAAAAAGGAGACATATTGAGCTGCTGTATGGCAGCGATCCTGAGCGATCCTGACAGCACAGACAGCTTGGAGATTCCTGAGTGGTGGTAGGACCTAAGAATTAACCTAAAAATCACCCTGTTAGCCAGGGACTGCATAGAGGACTGTGCATGGAGGACTGTGCACGGTGGCTGGGGAAGAAATGGAGAAGGTGAAGAGAAAAGTGGACTGAACTGTAGACTTTTGCCAGTCTGGAGGACACTGCCATTTTGAAGGTTTAAAAAGTGGCTTGACTATTTTGGATAGTTAAAGAGATAGCACTCTCACAGATTCCTGGGGCTTAAGAACACATTCTGCTTTCCAGCAATCCCAAGGACACTTGGGACCTGCAAGACTGAAAAGGTACGATATTCCTCTTGTTACTCTTATACCCCACACCTGCTTGGTGAACAGAGGTGTGGCCATCCCCCACTCCCACCTACCTTCTAGGCTTACAGGAATTCCATCACAGTCTGTGTGCTCAGACAGAGCCTAGGTGTCCTGCCCTGTCCTCCACTGATCTTTTTTCATCTTTTTTATTTTTTGCTTTCTTTTTCTGGTGATTAGTTTGCTTGTATTTGTCTGTTTTAAAACAAATAATATTATTAATAT
>NW_006921745.1:435629-442536 GCF_000298275.1 Orycteropus afer afer | reverse complement strand
AAAAAAAAAAAAAAAAAAAGGTTAAAAAAAAAATAATCAGTAGGAGTTCATTAGGCACAAAATGTGTTCTCCAAAAAAGGAAGAGCTTAAGCATGGGGAGAAGGCATGGCACAGGTGAAGAACTGAATGAAGCCTGGGATCTGGTGGAAGGCATTGAGAGTGAGGGAGTAGACTCTGCGGGCATGTCAGTTCCAAGAGGGCTTTGTTCATTACTCTTTTGGCAGGCAGTGCTTAGAACATGGTCTGGCAATAGTAGTTTTCCAACAAATATTTGATGAATGGAAGAATAAATGAATGAATATATGAATGAATAGCCTGAGGATGTCATGTGGGATTTATAAACCAAGTTCAGTACAGGAACTTTGATCCTAAGAACAAGGGCAGCCACAGATGAATTTTAAGCAAATGGTGTCCTCATCAAATGTGTACTTACAAAAAGCATCAATGATAGCTCTGAGGGGGACAGATCTTTAGGGAGTTGATACTGGCAATAATTCACATAGATAGATAAAGTTTATTCTGTATCCATCAAGGAAGAAGATTCAACGGATCAAACTTAATTGATTCTGTAATTTTGACCCTATGACTGAAAATCAAGGGTAGCCAGTCTCCTGAATTGCACAGCAATGAACAGCAATAGAGGCGTGCTCTGGCCTCAGGGTATGAGCATGTTTTCAGTGACTCATCAGTGAATTACACAGAGGGGTGTGGCTCTGAACACACATAGAATAGGTCTCTAGAGTCATTAGCTGAGCTCTGTGGGTTGAGCTGAATTAAAAATGATAGTTGTGTTCTTTCAACCAAATTGAATTAATTTCTTCTTGTACCTCCTTGCTGAACTTGCTGAACTACTCAAAATGCCCTGTCTTCTGAGGTTGGAGCAAATAGGGTCTGCCACTTCACATTACGTAGAAGCGGAAAGCTTTCCACTTCAGAATGAGAGAACTATGACAAGGATTCTGTTGCTATTCCTTTCCCTGTGTTAATTAGGAGTTGGCTTTTCTACACCCTCCCCTTCCTTTTCCTGATAAAAACACACACATTTTATGCATGTCAAGAGCAACCTAGGAAAAAATAACTTGGTTTGTCTTTTGCTTACCTTGAAAAGACAGAATGTGTCCTTAAGGAGATAATACTTAACTGCATGTATAGAGGTTCCCTGTCTGTAATTTCTTGTTTTCATGGAAGGTAGTACATATCATTTTACTTTCCAAGAAAACCTTTGCTACTTGAAAAGTTAAGTATTTTTTTCTCCACACAATCCAGTTTCTACAACAATTTATTTCTATGCTTCAAAAACAAAATTCATGGTCACAGCTACAATTATCTAATAATTACATTTTTCTTATTATGTGGCACGTAATGTAGAAAAAGAGTAAACTCTTCCAAAGCAAGAATAACCTTGACTAGTTTTAACCTATAGGAGCTCTGGTAGCATAGTGCCTAAAAGCACTTGACTGCTAACCAGAAGGCTGGTGGTTCAAACCCACCAGCCACTCCTTGGAAGGAAGATGGGGCAATCTACTTCCTTAGTGATACTGCCTCGGAAACCCGAGGAGGGGTCGCTATGAGTCAGGTCCGACTTGACGGCACATAACAACAACAACAAGTTTTAACATGCACTTGTGAGTCAACTAGCTTGGTAGATCTAGGTGCTTTTTCAGACCTCAGAAATTCTGAGTCCTGAGTACAGGATGGGTGGAAGATATGAACTTTGTGAATGGGGTATGAAGACTGATATTGATATTTAACAAAAGAAAACTAATGTGATATATGTATTCCAGCCATTGAATCATTCCCTGAGGCCTCCATGGTGGGACTTTTATCTGTTTCTTGGTCTGTAGGCACCTAATCCACTTGTCTGGCTGAGACTTGATCAAAAGGAAATCCAGCCCTTCTTCTCATAAGTGAAAAAACAAACTCAAAAGTACTTCAGTTGTGGAATTTTCTCAGAAGCCTCAAATAATTTATATAGGTTGAGAAAAAAGCATTAGTGATGGGGTCTTCAGGGTCTGTTTTTGTTCTATAATGTGAAAGGAAGTGTTGTATTGAGGAGCCAAAGAATGGCAGTGGGCAGAATTTGTGTCTTACCCTGGATCCACCACTTTGGCCTCTTGGACAACTGGCTTCACTTGTTTGAGTCACAGTTGCCTCATATTTAAAAATAAAACCCATCCAGCCTCATCAGCTCATTCCCAGGTCCAAATCTCAGATTCTGGTGAGGAACATAAGAATTGAGGAAGGATTCAGTCTTAAATGGAGTAGCAGCCAACCAGGAACTATTGTAGACTTTGATTCTGGTTTTAACAAATGCAAAACCAATGAAGGAAAAACATCCCACTACGGTCTTTGCATGCTTTCCTTGGTTGATTAAATCATTCCTGCGTCTGAACTATAGACCTATGAAAATATTTGCAAACATTTTCACTAATGTGTGATGAAATGAAAAGAAAAAAAATATATATGTACAAATATGTATATATATAGTATATATACACACATATGTATGTGTGTGTGTGTGTGTGTCTGTATCTGTATTGTTACGCTGTTAGGTGCCGTTGAGTCATCTCTGACTCATAGCGACCCTATGCACAGCAGAATGAAACACGGTCGGTTTTGCACCAGCTCCACAATCCCTGCTATACTTAAGCTCATCACCACTGCCATTGTGGCAATCCATCTTGTCGAGGGCCTTCCCCTCCTTCATCAACCTCCCACCTTACCAAGCATGATATCTTTCTCCAGGGAATGGTGCCTTCTGACAACATGACCAAAGTAGGTGAGGTGAAGTCTGGCCATTCTAGCTTCCAAGGAGCTGTCCGGCTGTACTTCCTCTAGGACAGATGTGTTAGTTCTTTTAGCAGTCCATGGTACTTTCAGCATTCTTCACCAGCACCATATCTCAAAAGCATCAATTCTTTGGTCCTCTTTATTCATTGTCCAGCTTTCACATGCATATGAGTCAATTGATAATATCATGGCTTGTGTCAAGCACACCTTAATCCTCAAGGAGACATCTTTGCTCCTCAGCACTTGAAAGAGGTCCCTTGCAGCCAACTTGCCCAGGGTTATATATCATCTGATGTTCTGACTACTGCTTCCATTGGCATCGATTGTAGAACTGAGCAATGTGAAGTTTTTGACAACTTCAATCTTTTCTCCATTTATCATGATACTGCTTATAGGTCCAGTTGTGAGAATTTTTGTTTTCTTTATACTGAGATGTAATCCATACTGCAGACTGTATTCTTCAATCTTCATCAGTAAGTGCTTCAAGTCCTCCTCACTTTTAGCAAGCAAAGTTGTGTAGTCAGTGTATCGCAGGTTGCTGATTATTCTTCCTCCAATTCTGATGCCATGTTCTTCTTCATATAGTTCAGCTTCTTGGATTATTTGCTCATCATGTAGAGTGAATGAGTATGGTGAAAGATACAACTCTGACACACTCCTTTCTTGATTTTAAACCATGCAGTGTCCCCTTGTTCTGTTTGAAAGACAGCCTCTTGGTCTATGTACAGATTCCTCATGAGTACAATGAAATGTTCCAGAATTCCCATTTTTCTCAATGTTATCCACAATTTGTTATTATCCACACATTCAAATGATTTTGAATAGTCAATAAAACACAAGTAAACATCTTTCTGGTATTCTTTGCTTTGCATCAAGATCCATCTGACACTGGTAATGATATTCCTTGTTCCATGTCTTCTTCTGAATCCAGGCTGCACCTCTGGAAATTCTCTGTCAATATACTGTTGTAACCATTTATGAATTATTGTCAGTAAGACTTTACTTGCATGTAATATTAATGATATTGTTCTTTAATTTGCACATTCTGTGGGATCACCTTTCTTTGGAATGGGTACAAATACGGATATCTTCCAGTCAGTTGGTCAGGTAGCTGTCTTCCAAATCCATTGGCATAACCAAGTGAGTGCCTCCAGTGGGACATCCATTTGTTGAAACATCTCAATGGGTATTCCCTCAACTGCTGGAGCCTTGTTCTTCACCAATTCCTTCAGTGCAGCTTCAATTTCTTCCTTCAGTACCATTTGTTCTTGATCATATTCTATCTCCTGAAATGGATGAAGATAGACCAGTTCATTTTGGTACAGTGACTGTGTATTCCTTCCATCTGCTTTTGATGCTTTCTGCATCATTAAATATTTTGCCCATAGAATCTTTCAATATTGCACTCAAGTCTTCAATTTTTTCCTCAGTTCTTTCAGCTTGAGTAATGTTGCGCGTGTTCTTCCGTTTTGGTTTTCTAACTTCAGGTCTTTGAACATTTCATTATAGTAATTGGCTTTGTCTGCTTGAGCTGCTCTTTGAAATCTGTTCAGCTCTTTTATCTTGTCATTTCTTCCATTTGTTTTAGTTACTCTTCCCTTAAGGGCAAGTTTCAGAGTCCCTTCTGATATTCATTTTGGTCTTTTCTTCTTTTCTTGTCTTTTTCATGACCTCTTGCTTTCTTCATGGATGATGTTCTTGATGTCATCCCACAGTTCTTCTGGTTTTCTGTCATTGGTGTTCACTGCATTGAATCTGTTCTTTAGATGGTCTCTAAATTCAGGAGGGATATATTCAAGATCATATTTTGGCCCTCACGGACTTGTTTTAATTGTCTTCAACTTCAGGTTGAACTTGCATATGAGCAGTTTGTGGTCTGTTCCACAATCAGCTCCTGGTCTTGTTTTGGCTGAATATATTGAGCTATTCCATTGCCTCTTGCCACAGATGTAATCAATTCAATTCCTGTGTACTCCATCTGGTGAAGTCCGCATGTAAAGCCACTGTTGGTGTTTTTGAAAAAAAGGTATTATCAATGAATAAGTTGTTGGTCTTGCAAAATTCTATCATGTGAACTCCAACATTATTTCTGTCACCAAGGCCAAATTTTCCAACTACAGGTGATTCTTTATTTCCAACTTTTGCATTCCAGTCACCAGTGATAATTAACACAGCTATATCAGTAAGGTTGATTCTACTCTGCACTGTATTGGACAATGTTTCCAGCTATTCATAAAATTGTGCAGTAATGTATCATACAGTGTTTCTCTGCTATTCATAAAGTTTTCCCTGTCCAATTCTTTGAGAAGTGGATGGCCTCTTCCTTCTTCCTAGTCTCTCTCAGTCTGTAAGCTGCATTGAAACCTGTGTACCATGTACAATCCTGCCAGCACTTGAAACACTGGTGGCACAGCCTCAAGCCTCACAGCAACACACAAGCCACAATAGTATGACAAACTGACTGACAAATTTGTCTCACTTAGCTTTTGGAAACCTCTCCACCCTCCCCTTACCTGGATCCTTGGCACTTCTCTTTTCTGCTGTCCCCCTGGCTTCTCTTTCCCCCACTTTCCTGGCTGGTGGGGGTGGGGCCTGGTCCTCCTCCCCTCTTCTTACCTGGATGCCTAGCTGCTGCTCTGCTCTGTTGTCCCCTCACATATAAATATACAAACTCACTGTCATGGAGTTGATTAGACTCATAGTGACCCTTCCTTGGGTTTCTGAGGTGGTATCTCTATGGAAGTAGATCACCCAATCTTCCTTCTGAATACACATATACATATATATATATGAATATACGTATATGCACATCATCTTTCCTAGGGGCTGTTTCTTAATCAGATGTTATGTCCTCATTATCTTTTGGGGTTGATATTCCATTTCTTTTGTAATATTATACATGATAGTGTATATATAAATTTGCTAAGACTGCCCCTGTGGCTGCTAATCTGAGTAAGTATGAGATAGTCTTTTTTTTTTTTTTTTTTTTTTTTACTGCGAATGGAAGCACAGAGGCCCTGACTTTTTCACTTCCTGCAGCTGAAAAATTGGTGGTTTAAATAAATCCAGATGTGCCTTGGAAGATGAGCCAGACGATCTGCTTCTGGAAGGTCACACCTTTAAAAACACCGTGGAGCAATTCTACTCCTTGGGTATGCAGTTGCTTTGAGTCATAAGCAACTCAACTGCAACCACCAACACTTATTATTGTAAGTCACAATGGATGGTGTTGTATGCCCTGAATAAAGCCTTGACAAAGGCTTATTGTCACCTGTACTTAAAGACAACCTTGATCCTATAGTCAGAGAGTTGAGGTTGTCATCCAATTGTGTCCCTGTCATCCATGTGCCTCATGGATGTAAGGATCATTGTAGTTGATGCTGAAGTTAAAAGGGTAACTAATTAATTATGTTATAAAAAAAAACAAACAAAACCATTGTCTTAAATTTGGGTCTCACAGTAGACTCTGAGTAAAAGATTCAAGTGTAAGCTATAAATTTGGAAGTGTCAGATAGTTCTCCCCTCTTGAGTGCCTACAGAATTTCAAGAGAATTTAAGGAAGACTAACAATTTTTCAGCTTTTCTTGCCAGTATTCGGAAAGCTTTTACTGCTGTGGTTAATAATTAATTCATAGTAGTATATAAAACTGTTTGTTTTTCTTCCTTATTACATGTGTCTTTTAAAAAGAATTTCCATTATACATCATCTGCCTATGATCTTTTTATAGTTTTGTAACATTTCTGTGTAGTATATTTCTTGAACTTATTTTTATTAAACTCTTATGAAAGAAAATTTATAAAGAAAAAAAAGGAAAAAGAACTCAAAAGCAAACAAATACAATGGCTCTAACTCACATTAACTCTGCCCTTTAAGGCTTAGTCTAGTCTTCCCCTTCTCTGTTAAAATAGGTATATATTCACTTTATTAAGAATATTTTGTATTTTAAAGAGATGCTTTGGACTAGGGAATAAATCTTAGGTTCTAGAATTGGGAAAACTTGGTTTTGCTGCGTAGAAGCTATTGATCTTAGTTAAGTTACTAACTTTCTGTGTTTCCTTACATCTAAAATAGGTCTGATAATAATATCTACCTCACAGCTTTTTGAGATGATGAACT
>NW_006921745.1:429185-434414 GCF_000298275.1 Orycteropus afer afer | reverse complement strand
ATCCTACTTCCGTAGTGATACTGCCTCAGAAACCCAAGGAGGGGTCCCTATGAGTCGGGGCCAACTCAATGGCACACAACAACAACAACATACTTTCAATTATATTTCTTAATTTATTTTATATTTCATTGGCCTTTAAGATTCTTTTTGCCTTACAGAGTTTTAGGTTTTTTATATGTTGAAACTCACTGATCTTTTCTCATATTTCTGCTTTTTCACGTTGATTGAAGGCAAAGAGAGCAAATCATGGCAATGATTGTCAACCTGGTCATATTATTTTTCTTCTTTACAATCTACTGTAGGTAAGCTCTGTTTATGATGCTTAATAACATAATCTAGTCTTCTCTGATGATTAGTTCCCTAGGCTAAAGCTAATCCATAAGCATGCTTTAAAAATCACCAGATACACCAGGCAAAAACACCACTAAAAAGGAAAACTACAGATAATGTCCCTCATGAATATAGATATAAATGTCTTCAACAAAATCTTACTCAATCACATATCAAAAAAATAATACATCATGACCAAGTGGTATTCATACCAGATATGCAAGGATGGTTCAACATTACAAAAATAATCAATGTAATCCATCACATAATTAGAATAAAGAAAACAAATCACATGATCATATTAATCGATGCAGAGAAACAGTTGATATAATTCAATACCCATTCCTGATAAAAATTTTCAGAAAAGTAGGAATAGAAGGGAAATTCCTCAATATAATAAAGGGCATATAAGTAAAACCAATGGCCAACATTATTCTCAGTAGAGAAAAGCTGACAGCATTCTCTTTACAAATGAGAACCAGGTAAGGATGTCCTGTATCACAGCTTCTATTCAATTGTATTGGAAGTCCTAGGAACTCTGGTAGTGTAGTGCCTAAGGCATTTGACTGCTATCCAGGAGGTTGGCATTTTAAAGCCACTAGCCACTCCTCAGAAGGAAGATTGGGTGAACTACTTTCATTGAGATACCACCTCAGAAACCCAAAGAGGGGTCGCGATTAGTCGCATCTGGCTCAATGGCAGTGAGATTGGAAGTAGTCAGGGCAATAAGTCAAGAAAGGGAAATCAAAGGCATCTATATTGGTAAGGAAGAAGTAAAACTATTCCTACTTGCATATGATATAACTCTATACATAGAAAATCCAGGAGACTCAGCAAGAAAATTACTGGAACTAATTGAAAGATTTAGCATAATGCCAGGATACAAGATCGACATAGAAAACTCAGTTGGATTCCTCCACATCTGCAAAGAGATATCTGAGCAGAAAATAAGGAAATCAATACTGTTTATGATAGCTAAAAAGAAGATAAAATACTTGGGAATAAATATTACCAGGGAGACAAAAGACCCGTACAAAGAAAACTACAAAACACTACTTCAAGAAACTATAAGAGATCTACATTAATGAAAGAACATACCATGCTCATGGAGAGGAAGACTGAACATTGTGAAGTTGTCAATACTAACCAAAGCAATCTGTACAATCATTGCAATCCTAATCCAGAGTCCATCAACATTCTGTTAGAACATGGAAATACCAGTTACTCATTTTATAGGAAAGAAGAATCACTGGTAGTTGGAAAATATGGCCTTGGTGATAGAAATGATGTTGGAGAACACATGATAGAATTTTGCAAAATCAATGACTTATTCATTGCAAATATCTTTTTCAACAACAAAAATGGTGCCTATACACATGGACCTCACAAGATGGAATAACAGGAATCAGATCTACTACATCTTTGGTAAGAGGTGATAGAGAAGCTCACTATCTTCAGCTAAAACACAGCCAGGAGTTGACTGTGGAACAGACAATCCATTGCTCATATGCAAGTTCAAGTTGAAGCTGAAGACAATTAAAACAAGTCCACATGAGCCTAAATATGACCTTGATTATATCCCACCTGAATTTAGAGACCATCTAAAAAATAGATTTGACACATTGAACACCAATGACCAAACACCAGAGGAGTTGTAGGATGATATCAAGAACATCATACATGAAGAAAGTAAAAGGTCATTAAAAAGACAGGAAATGAAGAAAAGACTAAAATGGAAGAGATTCTGAAACTTGCTTTTGAATAGAGAGTAGTTAAAACAAAGGAAATAAATGACAAGATAAAGGAGCTGAACAGAAGATTTCAAAGAACAGCTTGAGAAGACAAAGTCAATTACTCTAATGAAAAGTGCAAAAAAATCTTGTTAGAAAATGAAAAGGCAAAAACACACTTGGCATTTATCAAGCTGAAAGAACTGAAGAAAAAATTCAAGCCTGGAGTTGCAATATTGAAAGATCCTATTGGCAAAATATTGAATGAGGTAGGAAACATCAAAAGAAGATGGAAGGAATACACAAGGTCACTGTACCAAAAAAAATTGGTGGATGTTCATCTATTTCAGGTGGTCGCATATGATCAAGAACTGATAGCATTGAAGGAAGGAGTTGAAACTGCACTGAAGGAATTGGTGAGAAACAAAGATCCAGGAATAGATGAAATACCCATTGAGATATTTAAACAAATGGATGTTTCACTTGAGGCACTTATTCATCTATGCCAAGAAATTTGGCAGACAACTACCTGGCCAACTGACTGGAAGAGATCCATCCATATTTGTATCCATTCCAAAGATAGGTGATCCTAGAGAATGTGAAAGTTATCAAACAATATCATTAAAAAAAAAAAATCACTACCGTTGAGTTGATTCTAACTCATAGTGACCCCTCCTTGGGTTTCTGAAGCAGTATCTCTATGGAAGTAGATTGCCCAGTCTTTTTTGTGAGGAGTGGCTGGTGGGTTTGAACTGCCAGGCTTCTGGTTAGCAGTTAAATGCTTTAGGCACTATGCCACCAGAGCTCCCATCATGATAAATGGAGAAAAGATTGAAGTTGTCAAAGATTTCATATTGCTTGGTTCCACAATCAACACCAACGGAAGCAACAGTTAAGAAATCAGATGTATTGCACTGGACAAATCTGCTGCAAAAGTTCTCTTTAAAATGCTGAAGAGCAAAGATGTCTCTTTGAAGACTAAGGGGCACCTAAACCAAGCCATGGTATTTTCAATAGCCTCATGTGCATGTAAAAGCTGGACAATGAATAAGGAAAACCAAAGAAGAGTTGATGCTTTTAAATTGTGGTGTTGACGAAGAATACTGAATATACCATGGTCTGACAGAAGAACTAACAAATCTATCCTGGAAGAAATGCAGCCAGAATGCTTGTTGGAAGCGAGAATGGCTAGACTTAGTCTCACCTACTTTAGTCATGTTGTCAGAGAGACCATTCCCTGGAGAAGGATATCCTGCTTAGTGAAGTGGAGAGTGAGAGAAAAAGAGGAAGACCCTCAACAAGATGGACTGAAACAATGGCTTCAATGACTGGCTCAAGTATAGCAAGGATTGTGAGGCTGGCACAGGACCAGGCAATGTTTTGTTCTGTTGTATGTAGGGTCACAATGAGTCAGAGTCAACTTGACAGCACCTAACAACAACAACAACAGCAACTTTATATGGAAATAATAAAGCCCTCAGATAAGCAAATTGCTACTGAAGAAGAGCAAAGTAGAAATTCTTACACTCCCGTAACTCAAACCCAGTTATATAGTCACAGTAGTCAAAACATCCTGGTATTGGTACAACAGACACATAGACCAGTGGAATCAAATTGAGAATACAGAAATAGATCCATCCAGCTATGGAGAACTGATCTTTGATAAAGGGCCAAAATCCATTAAATGGAGAAGCAGCAGTCTCTTTTAACAAATGGTACTGGCCAAAATGGATATCTATTTGCAGAAAAATGAAACAAGATCCATACCTCACACTATGCACAAATACTAACTCTAGATGGATCAAAGACTTAGATGTAAAACCTAAATTTATCTCTCCAATCCCACACAATATTTTGCAAAGTGACTTTGAAGTTCTTTCCATTAAGTAGCGTAATGTATTTTCCTTTCACTGATATCTGGGTTGGTTGTGATTGAAGTTGAAAACAGAACGTGGTGGAAGTCACATTTTGTGGCTTTTGATTTAGTCTTTAACTGGCCTAGCAACTTCCATTTTCACTCTCTTGGAAGCCAGTCATCATGCATAAAAGCTTGGACTACACTGATTAATAATGAGAGACTACATGGAGAGGGTGTCTTTGTAAAGGTGACACAAACTGCCCTAGATAACAGATAGCATCAAAGCCCCAGTCAAATGAGTGGATACTCCCACCATTTCATCTTCAACGAACACCATGTGGAAGAGAGATAAGCCATGCCTACCAAGCTTTGCCTTAATTCCTGATCTGCAGAAATCATGAGTGATACAATAGTTGTTATTTGAAACCATTGCATTTTGGAGTTGTTGTTACATAACAGTAATATCTGTGTTATCCATTATAATAAAACCAAAACCAAACTCACTGCCATTGAGTCAGTTCAACTCATCGCAACCCCTTCTTGGCTTTCCAAGACTATGTCTACAAAAGTAAATTGCCCAATCTTCCTTCCGAGGAGTGGCTGGTAGGTTTGAACTGTCAGCCTTTGGTTAGCAGTCAATGCCTTAGGCACTACACCACCAGAGCTCCCATCTGTTATGATATCAATCTTCAAATACTGTAATGACTTGTTTACTTGGATGTCTTTCATATTCAAATTGTGAGCTGCTTATGAATGGAGACAGAATATTCTCATCTTTTTATGAAAGCAGCACCTGGTTGTTGTTGTTATGTGCCATTGAGTCGGACCCAAATCACAGCGACCCCTCCTTGGGTTTCTGAAGCAGTATCACTAAGGAAGTAGATTGCCTAACCTTCCTTCTGAGGAGTGGCTGGTGGGTTTGAGCCACCAGCCTCCTGGTTAGCAGTCAAGTGCCTTAGGCACTATGCTACCAGTACATAGGGATTTTTTTTTTTTTTACAATGACAAACATAAAAATAGGAGCTCTCCAGTGAAATCACAGAGAAGCTTGTTATGCTAGAGATTATTTTAGGAATAATCTCTCTCCCTCCTTCTTCTTTGTAGCTACCTCTTCCCTGTGTCCTTCTTTCCTATGCATTCCTGTCTTTTGAGCTATCTCCTTACGCAAACACTGCCCTTCTGTTCTCCCATGATTGATCGTTCAAGGAGTGTTTCTATCTGATGTAAATGTTCACCATATATTACTGTTTTATTTTTTGGGTGGAAGCCACAGGAGTGAATTCAGTTCCAAACCTGAAGGGTTACTAGGGC